>NC_092240.1:53217494-53329994 GCF_036320965.1 Panulirus ornatus | reverse complement strand
TGATAGCCAGGCGAGGGATGCTTGCTAAACCGATGCTATCTTACTTCCGCTCCCGCCACTACCCCACCACCGACCCACCCACCCCCTCTGCCGCTAGTCCGGCTATCTTGGTGTAGTGCATCGTACGGCTGGCTCTCTCTCTCTCTCTCTCTCTCTCTCTCTCTCTCTCTCTCTTCTCTCTCTCTCTCTCTCTCTCGATATCATCGTTTCAGTTCAGAAGAAGAAGAATACAAGGAAAAAACAACTGTACTATTGGCACAAAGAACTATCATACTGGTTCAGACGGTACAGACAGCTGTAATGTCGGTATGGCCATTTATGATACCGGCGCAGCTGACTATAATACAGACAACTGTATCACTGGCACAAGCGACTGTAATACTGGTACAGACTGCTGGTATACTGGCCCCAATCATCGACCATCCTGGTAGACTGTTCAATCAACCATATCAACCATTCCCTGCTCCTTAAACACGACGGTACGACCCTTGAGCATGACGGTACGACTGTTGAGAAAAACGGTACGAGAATTAGATATGATGGTACAACCCTTCAGCGCAACGGTACGACTATTGGGCATGACGGTACGACTATTAAATGCGATGGTACGACCCTCGAGCATGATGGTACGACTCTTGAGCATGATGGCACGAATGCGATGGTACGACCCTTGAACATGACGGTACGACTATTGAACGAGGTGGTACAACCCCTGAGCATGATGTAAAGACCACGACGGTACGACTGCTTAGCACGACAGGACGACCCTTGAGCGTGAGGGCACGCCTGTCGAAAACGACGACACGAGTCTTGGATACAAGACCATGCGACCCAGGAACACAACGACGATACACGACCCCTTGGACACGACGGGGTGACCTCTGACCTGATTCTCAAAGCCCACAATTCATCTCCAAAACACACACACACTCATGAAGGCAGCAAATATGAATAAGTACATGTGTACAAGTGTACATGTCTGTGTATGTATACGTTGAAATGTATAGGTATGTATATTTGCGTGTGTGGACGTGTATGTATATACATGTGTATGGGGGTGGGTTGGGCCATTTCTTTCGTCTGTTTCCTTGCGCTACCTCGCAAACGCGGGAGACAGCGGAAGAAAAAAAAAAAGAATATATATATATATATATATATATATATATATATATATATATATATATATATATATATATATAATATTATATATCTTTCGTTCGATGGTGTCTCATGAACTCAGTTACCAAACTGAAAAATGTTGGAAGACTATTTAATTTTCTCTCTCTCTCTCTCCCTTTGGCCCACCTACTAAACATCTTTGCTGTGTGTGTGTGTGTGTGTGTGAGAGAGAGAGAGAGAGAGAGAGAGAGAGAGAGAGAGAGAGAGAGCGTGTGTGTGTGTGTGTGTGTGTGTGTGTGTGTGTGTGTGTGTGTCCAGTCACCCCCTCAAACAAACCACTAGACACATTGCAAGTAATACTGGCCCATTACTGTCATAGCCCAGTTCCCCCTCACCTCACCCCCCCCCCCCCCCCCCCCCCCCCCCCCCCTAGAACCCCTCACCAGCATCTCGGTGCCACAGAGTAATGAGTTGCATACATCTCTAAGATGATTAAAACGACTAATCATTCAGAGGAGACTTGTCGTCAAGAGATCAATATGATCCCTGTGGAGGGAGGGTCTAAATCACTTTCACAGCGGACGAAAAGAAACCACTCGGGTAAGATTTAAGGTCACGAATTCAATAAGGAAAAGAAAAAACGAGTACAAATCAGGTACTATGGCTTTTTGGTGCAGTATAATTATCCTCAGACCAAGCAGCTGTTCTTGAGACTTGTATGCCGGTATTATACAAGTCTTAAGGGCCTCGTTTATGAGTCTTAAGAGCCTGATTAGCGAGTCTAATGGGCGTGGCTAACGAGTCTTTAAAGGCCTGGCCGATGAGTCATCAGGACCTGGTAAGTAAGCTTTTAGGGCCTGGTTAATGAGTCTCCCAGGGAACAGGTTGAACGAGTTTTGGGTCTGGTTAATGAGTCTCCCAGGGGACAGGTTGAACGAGTTTAGGGCCTGGTTAATGAGTCTCCCAGGGGACAGGTTGAACGAGTTTCGGGCCTGGTTAATGAGTCTCCCAGGGAACAGGTTGAACGAGTTTCGGGTCTGGTTAGCCAGTCTTTCCGGGTCCTGGGTAGAGAGTCTTTGTAGCCTGGAACTGAGTCTTTAAAGACTGGGTAAAGTCTTTATGGCCTGGTTGAGTGCCGCTACGTCACAGAAAGTCTACGGTAAATACAATACACTAAACCAAAAAAAAAAAAAAAAAAAAAACTGCTAATACGGTAGGATACATAGAGGACATACTGCAGGAAATCTAATGGTAAAAATGCCTTAATTGACTTTGACTACAAGAGAGCTTATGAGAGAAGGAGAGTTCTTAATGCGAACGTTGTTGCGCACAAGGACGAAACTGATGGAATGGTATGATCGTTGTAGAGGAGGCGAAGTCAGAAAGGCGTTGCCCCCCCCTGGCGGGGTGGGGGTCGACGATGGAGCCCCTGGGGTTATCTTCGACACCTTCGGGATCCAGATCAGCTGATTTCTGTTTACCACCTCCTAGACCGCGTCATTTCTTTTTCCCAACGCATAAAGTCTCGTTTGACTTTTCTGAAGTTCCCAAAAGGTGCTAGGAGGAGGAGGAGGAGGAGAGGGACTTTCAGGATCTAATTATCTTCCTTTAACTTAAAATAATTAGGTATCATTAGTCACTGAGCGGGCGGGCGGGCGGCGATGTGTTCGGGCGTGGGCGGAGGCCAATGTTTGGACTGGTGGGCGGAGCGAGACTGCACACAGTCAACGGTAACAGGCAGGTAAGACAGGCTTGCACGGAGGCATACCACGAAGCGGGTTCACTGCCACGGTGAAGCGCGTACAAAGGCAGTCGAAGGGGAGGAGGAGGAGGAATAGTAGGAGGCAGCGAAGGAAGTGGGTGCAGAGGCACACGGTGTGAAGTGGGGTTTGACAATGGCGGACTTGGGAGGAAGCGGAGTTTCGGGTATAGCGGTTGGCATATCTAGAGGTTAAGTCCGGTGACTGGGATGAAGCGGGTATACTGGCGGTCGCACAGGAAGGTAAGGCAAAGAAGTGGGTGCAGCAGCAGCAGCAGCTGCTGCTGCCATGGAGGTGTATAAGGCCCAGGAAGTGAAGTGTGGTCCGTGTGCCCATGACGGTGGTAGATAACAATGGTCGACAGGATGGTACAATTGATGACGTCAAACAAAGGATAGACCATCTGCGGAGGGCCGTCACTTCCCTGCTTCTGCTTGGAGAGCAGGCTTAAGGCTGCAGAAGCCCCATAATAGGGGCTCCTGCGAATATACAATCAAAAAATAATGTCTTACGAACAGGAAATAATGAGTAGTTTCAAATTAAGAGACGAGCTAA
Organism: Panulirus ornatus; assembly: GCF_036320965.1. Classification (NCBI taxonomy): domain Eukaryota; kingdom Metazoa; phylum Arthropoda; class Malacostraca; order Decapoda; family Palinuridae; genus Panulirus; species Panulirus ornatus. The sequence goes on along the minus strand of NC_092240.1, from coordinate 53,326,560 downwards.
TTCTTAACAACTGGTCTCCCACAAGGTCCAGTTTTTGACCCTGCCCATTTCAGAATGTATATAAAAGACCCCGAACTTCACTTAAGTACCAAAGTCGCCAATATTTAGCTGATGATTCTGAAATATGAAGAAGGGGAAATAATCCGAGAATGACTGAAGATGTAGCGATAAAGATCATGTGCGTGGTAATCTAATCGGTTCGCAAGTCGACAAGTGAAATTCTACTCGCACAAGTTCAATCTATTTCTGAACAGACAACATGAAAAAGAAAATAAAAATTAATACAGTGTGTTGGGAAAAGCACTTCCAGAGGCACGGAGAGGAGGAGGACCCGGGGCAAAATGTAACTACCGGTTAAAAATATAGAACATCGAGACGTCACAAAACGCTGGAGATCAATTTGGCTTCACGACTCACCGGTGCGGCCAGAGGCTGGACGAGGGGCACAGTGTTCACCTCCACACCATCACGAAGACAGAGAGAGGCTTGGACGAGTCGACAGACCAAGAGAATAATACCAGGACTTAAAACAACGCCTGAGAAGTGACATAAAACACAAGGAGCCGAAACTACTCTCCTTACAGAAGGGCGGTGCGACAACAGAGGTGTCTGGGACGCTCGTCACACAAAATTGGTCACATCGACACAAAAATGAGTTCAAATCGTTACAAATAAAATAACTGAGAGGTGGAAACATCTGACCACAACTGTTGTGGTTGTCAGAACGACAGACTCAGCCCAGACGACACTGACCAGTCGTTTGCTTATCATTAACCAAACATGATACAAATACGATTATATAATCAGGTTCGAACCCTGGTCACAGCAGTCGGTTCACAGTCAACCCAGCTGTTCTTCATCCACCCCTAGGCGTTGGTCGATGATAAAATGGGTACCTGGCTCAGGCTAGGATATTATATATATATATATATATATATATATATATATATATATATATATATATATATATATATATATATATATACCTTCGTATCTACTGCTATAAAGCGTTAATTATTTCCATCACTAATTGCGAAACATGTACACATCACACTGTCATTTTAATTAACGTCAGAGAGATTGATGACAAAAAAAATGTTTCCTTCTACCCTAAAACATTAATGATATACGAAACGACCCCGTAATTACTTCTCAATTTTCGATTAACTCCATCTATAAAAAAGATAATATAGACTGTCAAGTGTGTCCATGGCAATGACGGAGCAATATCTGAAACCCTTTTAAGAAAAAAAATGCGTATTCACATTTTCTGGCCAAAGTGTTACCTGTGCAGAAAGCGTATATGCGTACTACTACTACGCCCTCTGTTCAAATATAAATCTATTTTTCCACTTCCAAACTACGCAGATGAACGGAGGCGGAACTAGAGCAAAGCATGACAGGAAAATATATATATATATATATATATATATATATATATATATATATATATTTTTTCTTTTTTTTTTTTTTTTTTTTATACTTTGTCGCTGTCTCCCGCGTTTGCGAGGTAGCGCAAGGAAACAGACGAAAGAAATGGCCCAAACCCCCCCCCCCATACACATGTACATACACACGTCCACACACGCAAATATACATACCTACACAGCTTTCCATGGTTTACCCCAGACGCTTCACATGCCTTGATTCAATCCACTGACAGCACGTCAACCCCTGTATACCACATCGCTCCAATTCACTCTATTCCTTGCCCTCCTTTCACCCTCCTGCATGTTCAGGCCCCGATCACACAAAATCTTTTTCACTCCATCTTTCCACCTCCAATTTGGTCTCCCTCTTCTCCTCGTTCCCTCCACCTCCGACACATATATCCTCTTGGTCAATCTTTCCTCACTCATTCTCTCCATGTGCCCAAACCATTTCAAAACACCCTCTTCTGCTCTCTCAACCCCGCTCTTTTTATTTCCACACATCTCTCTTACCCTTACGTTACTTACTCGATCAAACCACCTCACACCACACATTGTCCTCAAACATCTCATTTCCAGCACATCCATCCTCCTGCGCACAACTCTATCCATAGCCCACGCCTCGCAACCATACAACATTGTTGGAACCACTATTCCTTCAAACATACCCATTTTTGCTTTCCGAGATAATGTTCTCGACTTCCACACATTTTTCAAGGCTCCCAAAATTTTCGCCCCCTCCCCCACCCTATGATCCACTTCCGCTTCCATGGTTCCATCCGCTGACAGATCCACTCCCAGATATCTAAAACACTTCACTTCCTCCAGTTTTTCTCCATTCAAACTCACCCCCCAATTGACTTGACCCTCAACCCTACTGTACCTAATAACCTTGCTCTTATTCACATTTACTCTTAACTTTCTTCTTCCACACACTTACCAAACTCCGTCACCAGCTTCTGCAGTTTCTCACATGAATCAGCCACCAGCGCTGTATCATCAGCGAACAACAACTGACTCACTTCCCAAGCTCTCTCATCCCCAACAGACTTCATACTTGCCCCTCTTTCCAGGACTCTTGCATTTACCTCCCTAACAACCCCATCCATAAACAAATTAAACAACCATGGAGACATCACACACCCCTGCCGCAAACCTACATTCACTGAGAACCAATCACTTTCCTCTCTTCCTACACGTACACATGCCTTACATCCTCGATAAAAACTTTTCACTGCTTCTAACAACTTGCCTCCCACACCATATATTCTTAATACCTTCCACAGAGCATCTCTATCAACTCTATCATATGCCTTCTCCAGATCCATAAATGCTACATACAAATCCATTTGCTTTTCTAAGTATTTCTCACATACATTCTTCAAGGCAAACACCTGATCCACACATCCTCTACCACTTCTGAAACCGCACTGCTCTTCCCAATCTGATGCTCTGTACATGCCTTCACCCTCTCAATCAATACCCTCCCATATAATTTACCAGGAATACTCAACAAACTTATACCTCTGTAATTTGAGCACTCACTCTTATCCCCTTTGCCTTTGTACAATGGCACTATGCACGCATTCCGCCAATCCTCAGGCACCTCACCATGAGTCATACATACATTAAATAACCTTACCAACCAGTCACATATATATATATATATATATATATATATATATATATATATATATATATATATATACACCCATACCGAGGATATATGCCTATACAACTATAACAAAAATATGGTTTAATGATATATATTCATATAGTTATATCGAACCTAAGATGTGATACTGTATGGCTATATTGAAGAGAACTTACAATATAGGACTGAACGATGCTATAAGAATATACTAGATTGATAGATGGTCCTCTGATATATGACCATACATATGTATGCCCTTAAAATATATAACTCCACAGATGTGTGGTCCTAAAATATATCAGAGCGTATCCCTAAAATATAGCAGAGCGTATCCCTTAAATATAGCAGAGCGTATCCCTGAAATATATCAGAGCGTATCCCTTAAATATAGCAGAGCGTATCCCTGAAATATATCAGAGCGTATCCCTTGAATATAGCAGAGCATATCCCTGAAATATACCAGACGAAAATATGGTCCTAAAATATGCAACTATACCTGAAAATGGTCCTATTATTTGCTACTGAGGAATATACCACCGTAGTGTATGAGTATAAAGAAGCATAGCATAAAATATACCAATGTACAAGGAAGAACGGTACTGTATTATACAACATTACAATACAATAGCATCAAAATCATCATCTTGAACGGAACTGTATTATACATTATATACATTATAATACAATAGCATCTAAACCATCATTATCTTCTTGAACGGTGCTGTATTATACAATATTACGATACAATAGCATCAAAACCATCTTGGAGGAGATGTATGATGGTCTCAGCAGCGGTCGAACCCTTGTCCTCGAGAAGACTTTACGCACCCACCTCACCTTGAGCCATGGAGAGAGGGAGGATTCATTTCCATGCTTGAGACGGGTGGGTGGCGGAGTGGGGGTCCGGAGTGGTTCCTGAGCAAGCGCTGCATGCATAAAGCAGGTGTGTGTGTGTGTGTGTGTGTGTGTGTGTGTGTGTGTGTGTGTATCTTAAGACCCTACGAAGGGAACGCCTCTCGTGACGTAAAAATCTATTCCCCAAGTGCACCAGAAGCTTTGGGATTCTGACCCAAACGGCGACGGCAGAAAAGGCACACAGAAAACGATGGTTGGTTGGGTTGGTTATCTGGACTCTAAGGCTTCTCAACATGCCAAGGCCGTCGACTTTCAAGTTAAGACCACCAATTGAAAAGCCTTGAGACGATTTCCTCAGGTGTTCAAGATAATTCTGAGGCTGTGAACACTCGCACTGCACATACGACCTTTGAACACGGAGGCAGCAAATAAATGTCGAAAGGGGGAAACAAGAACCGACGCTAGAACGCATCATAACGTCCCTAGACAAGCATAATATGAATACAATAAGAGGAAAAAAGAAGCACTAGTGAATGGGAGGAACTGGCCACAGCAAAGGTAAACAATACGACACCACCGGACGGCGGCTTCGACGAAGAGGGACACGGAAACGGTCGCCAACAGCTGGCAACAGCCAACGACTTCAGCGAGTAAGATGGAGAGCGAAGAAATGCACCAGCGACCGCCACCAGCAAACTGAATAGACCAACGCACGATAAGTAGATATGTTGATGGTCTGGGTATAACCTCAGTGGCCCTATTGGACTTTTGTCTTTAAAATATCAAGAACTGGTTTGTCGTCTTCCTTGCCCTCAAGGACCCTCCTGAAGGAGGAAGACATGAACGCTCTACGTAGGCAGGAAGTGATCCAGTCTTCCCGTCTCTGTAAAGACGGACACGACCGTCTCCATGACCAAGGTGACAGAGAGAGAGACAGAGGCACTACTACTGAAGGAGACGGAGCCACGCCCGCCGTCACATTCGGACAGCCACGCCCTCGCCTCGGACAGGTATAGACAGCCACGCCCGTCGTGACGAGCCCTCCAACCAGCAGCTGGGGAAATCTCCACCCATATCGAGGAGCACCGATGATGCTGGGTCTCTGTCAAGGACACAGACGGAGCCGTCCAACCTTTAGGAGGGCAAACCACCACACCCTCAATGAGAGAGAGAGAGAGAGAGAGAGAGAGAGAGAGAGAGAGAGAGAGAGAGAGAGAGAGAGAGAGAGAGAGAGAGAGAGAGGAGAGGAGAGAGAGAGTACTTTCCCCGAAATGTTGCAAGAATGGGAAAGAAGTTTGTGTGTGTGTGTGTGTGTGTGTGTGTGTGTGTGTGTGTGTGTGGTAGGGGCGGATCAGACCACAAACACAGCCGCTCGGGATCCTGTTAACAGATTTACGTTGTGAAGTGAAGGGAAGGTAATCGCATTACTGGAGCTTCGACAGTGACCAACCATTCCACCCGCCCCCCTACCCCCCTCCATACACACACACACACACACACAAGGCACCTCCTCACGACTGTAAAAGGTGTTCATTATATATATATATATATATATATATATATATATATATATATATATATATATATATATATATATATAATATGTACGCTACTCTAGGCTTTATCTCATCGTGTTCGTTCAGTCTCCAAGCTGCACTCCTCGCGCGAGCTGGTTAAGGTGGTGTCCTTTTTGGGGAGAGGAGGTCCACCACAACGCTTTGCTCTGTCCCGTCCGCTGACAGTGACGCAGCTCCGTAAAGTGATTTCTGCTGGCGGAGTCCGGTAACACCTTTATATATATGTATATATATATATATATATATATATATATATATATATATATATTATATTATATATATATATATTATATATGATACGCAGGGTGCCAGACTTTAACGCACCCGACATCCATTCGGGTAGTCACTTGTTTTCCAAATGGCGTCCTAGCTACGTCTCTTCGTTGTATATCAACTGACTTATATTTCTCTCTTGCGTCTCCCCTGATGATGTGATTACTACACGAAAGTGCACTTGGGAACTTACCGTGTTTTATTTCCCCGCGGACATATATGAATATACTTGATCACCCGCTTAACTGTGATCTGTTTGCAATATATATATATATATATATATATATATATATATATTATATATATTATATTATATATAGTAAGGGTCAGGACAATACTTCAAGTATTCTGCTATGTGTCTTTGGCTCTTCGCACACACCTTGAGTATACAGAACGAGAGGAGAGAGAGAGAGAGAGAGAGAGAGAGAGAGAGAGAGAGAGAGAGAGAGAGAGAGAGAGAGAGAGAGAGAGAGAGAGAGCAATAAGGACACAAGCCTTACCGTGATCTGTTCTCTGCACGAGTCTGCATACATCTCTACCCACCACATACATCTCAGCGCTTCCCACACGTCCCGCCGCCAACACCTCGCTCAGGTAACTCCGTGTGTGTGGCACGTCTTCAAGTGGTGAAATACAGTTTGATATGTAACTCCTCACATACGTGCGCTCAAATATATGGGCAGAAGCCCCTCAACTCTTAAGTTCTTGCGTCTACATGTGGAGCATTACGCTCTACTGATCACTGTGGTCTTCTGAGTACCACACACACACACACACCACACATACTTCAGCATAAACCGGGTACCTATTTCTAGGCCTGTTCGAAGGGGAAGATGAACACCTGGGTTGGGTGTGGCCCAACTGCCGCTCCAGGATTCGAACTCCATGCGCGCCCTTACTCATGGTCAGTAACGCTAACCACTACACCACGTAGGCCCATGTGTGTGTGCGTGTGTGTGTGTGTGTTCTCAAAAGACCACAATAATCAATACAGCTTAATGCTGAGCCACACACTCAAAGCTTAATCCACATCCTCCAGACCCTAGTACAATACAAGTGAAATAAGCTGAAGTGAGTCTTACAGCAAATTAAACTCTCCATGAAAAGGAAAGAAGCCAATTTTTTTCTGATTAATTATGAACAATGAGAACGAGCAATTGTACCATGTAAACTCGAAAAACGACTCTGTAAAAATATTCACGAGAACAACTGCCACGAAAGCTGGTTGTCTGCACGAAACGTTAGACGTATAAATACAAAATATCAAACGCGTGAGCGTATTGAAATCACGAACGTGAAATATTAAGACACGAACACAAAGCATTAAACAGAACCGAAAAGAAAATATTAGACATTGATGCAAAGAAACATAAAATATCAAAAACACGAACAGGAAACATTACACACGAAACGAAACATTAGATAAACAAAATATTAGACACGAAAAGAAAATATCAGACACACATGAATACAAAATACGAGACACACGAAAAAGAAAGTATTGAAGAGACGAACTCAAGATATTTGATACACGAAAAAAAAAATATCAGACGCACAAGATCACAAAACATCATGACACACAAAGAATTACGCACACGAACAGAAAATATCAGTCAAACAAAATATCAGACATACAAAATACAACCGGTACATGCAAGATACAGTCTGGCCTGACGCTGTGTCGGCCGGACATCGCCGGGAAATACATAATTCAAAAGGTAATTATGTAATGCCCTTTTGTCTGGGAAGGTCCTCCATATTCCGTGCCAACAGCCCAGCTCACTCCTCCCTCCTGGGAAATACTTATTTACAAAAGAGCTTTTTTGTAAACACATAAAATATTGTAAAAGAAAATGAAAAAATGAAAGTTCGACCATTCTCGACCCCCATATCACCCCCTTCTCCAACACCTCATTCTCCATTGTCACCATTCTCGTCTCCTCATTCTCCATCACCACCATTCCCATCTACCCCTTCTCCATCACCACCCTTCCCCATCTCCTCCTCCATCACTCCCTTCCCCTTGCAACCCCCCCTCTTCAAGCTTGGAACACAAAGCTGGCGGACGAAGCTTGGAATACGGTAAGTACATTCGACACGACACCGCTGGAAGCGTCACTTGGCGCAAGCATCACGTACACCATACCAGGCAAGTTACAGCAGGTGGCGACCCATGTTACGCACGGTACAGTAAGGCAAGTTACAGTTGGTGGCGACCCATGTTACGCACGGTACAGTAAGGCAAGTTACAGCAGGTGGCGATCCATGTTACGCAGGGTACAGTAAGGCAAGTTACAGTTGGTGGCGACCAATGTTACGCACGATACAGTAAGGTAAGTTACAGCAGGTGGCGACCCATGTTACGCACGGTACAGTAAGGCAAGTTACAGCAGGTGGCGACCCATGTTACGCACGGTACAGTAAGGCAAGTTACAGTAGGTGGCGACCCATGTCACGCACATTACAGTAAGGCAAGTTACAGCCGGTGACTATGCATGTTACACACGGTACAGTAAGGCAAGTTACAGTTAACTAACCTGTAAATGCCTTGCAAATTACAGTTAGCTATAAAAGGTAAGGCAAAGTACATTTAGCAGAGTTACAGCAAGACAAGTTACGGTTAGCAATAAAAGGTATGGCAAAGTACTTTTAGCAGGGTTACAGCAAGGCAAGCTACAGTTAGCAGGGTTACAGTAATGCTAGCTACAGTTAGCTCGGTACAGCAGGGCAAGTTACGGCTGGTGAGTTACAGGAAAGCAATTCCCAATCAGCGGGTTACAATGACAAATGTGTAGAACGCATGCAGAAAGATGTCAGAGAGAGAGAGAGAGAGAGAGAGAGAGAGAGAGAGAGAGATACACAGACCAAAGGTCAAAGCCCGTTGGTCTAGCCTTAACACTGATGAGAGAGAGAGAGAGAGAGAGAGAGAGAGAGAGAGAGAGAGAGAGAGAGAGAGAGAGAGAGAGAGAGAGAGAGAGCTAGTTTTCTTTCCTTACCTAGAGGAGTAACACGTATCCCGTCGAACATAAAAATATCTAATGTATTTAACGATTCTTGTACCAGAGCCCTCCGGGAAGAAAGCTCTCCAATTCCATTAACAGATTACAAAACACTTTACATCTCTGGTTTTTAATGTTGGCAATCTGGGGGAGGGAGGGAAAAAAAGATGGGAAGAGAGACGAGGGGGTGGGTGGGGAATGGCACTGATTGGTGTCTGAATCCCGGCTACATTTAGCGAAATTAGACAGATCAACGCTAACTTTAGCAAAACACTTACTTCCTAGCCCGATCCCCGCTACATTTAGCAGTACCGCTCTAAACCGATCCCCGCTGCGTCCAGCGAAACTGCTCTAAACGACCCATCCCTGCTACGAATAGCGAAATTAAATCAAACAAAAGCCTGTCCACTCGTGACGTCCTTTCGTAATTCCACATTTAGAATATGACAGCAACAATTAAAACACACCTAACTCTCCTTGTCTGAAAAAAGCATCAAATTTTTCCCGGAGAAAAATCCGTTGAGTATTTACATTAACAATCCTAAAAAATAATATCGGATCATGATATCAAAAATAACAAAGAAAAAAAAATGTTTAATACCTCAATTCGAAAGAACCACAAAAATCAATATAATAACGAAGACCCACTCTTTATTTTCTACGAAGACCCACTCTTTATTTTCTACGAAGACCCACTCTTTATTTTCTACGAAGACCCACTCTTTATTTTCTACGAAGACCCACTCTTTATTTTCTACGAAGACCCACTCTTTATTTTCTACGAAGACCCACTCTTTATTTTCTACGAAGACCACTCTTTATTTTCTACGAAGACACACTCTTTATTTTCTACGAAGACCCACTCTTTATTTTCTACGAAGACCCACTCTTTATTTTCTACAAAGACACACTCTTTATTTTCTACGAAGACCCACTCTATTTTCTACGAAGACCCACTCTATTTTCTACGAAGACCCACTCTATTTTCTACGAAGACCCACTTTTCTGTTTTGTCAAGACTTTCCTTTATGGTTTTATGTCTGAAGTGTACTCGCATCTCCACTGCCAGGGTCACTGAGGCCATCACAGTCATCAGTCGATAAAATTTTGAAAAACTCTTCGATAATCTACCAAAATCAGACTTTAAATCACGGTTGGTTATGTCCCTATGAAGAAAAATGGATGTGAACTTACACTAGCCTTCGGAGGTTTCATCAACAAGGCTTCACATCCTCGTTAAATCTAATGATGCTTGCGAAGCTTTTTGGCACAGAGGAGCATTATGAGCCAGGCGCCGAAACAAAGAGCTCCTGCGTCAATAAAGCTTAATTTCGTGCGAAGTTTCATAATTCCCCTTTGAGGACTGGCTTCGGAGAGCATGATGAAACAAGGTGTCGATACAGAGAGCTTCGAGTGTCGAAGCACTTTCAATGCAAGTTTTACATTCCCCACCAAAAAGCCTTTTCTGGCTTCGAAGAGCATTGTGAAACAGGCGTCGAAGCAGACAACTTCGAGTGCCTTAGCCCTTTCAAAGCGTCTTAGCTTAAACCCCACCAGCAAGCGGGGCTGATGGAGACGCATCTCAACCTCAGTTTCCAGTTTTCCACGTTTCTCAAGGTTGTGCCGAGATGGTTTAGGACAGAAAAAGGAGAGTAAATGCGGAAAAGATGATATCAAGACCGGATAAGAAAACGGTGCGTGAGGGGGAGAGAAGTAGAAGAATGTAGAGAGTGTACGAAGGGTAGAAAGTAGAAGAATAGTAGAGGAGAATGTGCGTCTCGGGAAGAATGTTTTCGAGTTTCTGATATTAACTCAATTATTAGGATGCAAGGAATCTACTGCTATAGCAACCCTCAGGCATAGTGGGAGACGACTATCCGAAAAACAGGATTCAATATCCTAATTGTTCTTCATCAGATAACTTGGTCATAGGCCATCAGGTCTTGTGTATCTGTCCTTCCCATGTACTGTCCTCCAGCAGATAACCTGGTCATAGGCCATCAGGTCTTGTGTTATCTGTCCTTCCCATGTACTGTCCTCCAGCAGATAACCTCGTCATAGACCATCAGGTCTTGTGTTATCTGTCCTTCCCATGTACTGTCCTCCAGCAGATAACCTCGTCATAGACCATCAGGTCCTTTGTTACCCGTCCCATCTCACGGACTTCTAACACATTTTCTTCTCTCACAAACAATCACTTGACTCATGCCGACACACAACGCCTCTCCTTGATGGAAACTTTCCCCTCTCAACAAATACTTTACTTGATCCCTTTTTTTTTTTCTTTTTTTTTTTGAATTCCATTATTGCGCTGGCATCGACACCAACCGGGGCACAACGCCCTCCGCTTTATTGAGACAGTATCTACAAAGACTCTTAAAAGAAATTTCCTGTTCTAAGAAGCTCGTCGTATATCCATGAATATCTTTTCATCCTATGACCCTGGAGAGATAGGCCTCCCGTTCATACAACCATTCAAGCTAGGTACAGCCCCCTAGATCGATGATTACCAAGCTCTAAGCCTAGAAATTAAGCCTACGAACCCCCCCCCCCTCTCTCTCTCTCTTCCTACTAAGGTTTTAATCTCCTCTATTTAGGCCTACAAAAGCGTATATGACACCTTCAAAGTGACTTCAATAATGTACAAGTTAAACATCTACTCGGCCCGTCACCAGGGGGGAAAGAGAGAGAGAGAGAGAGAGAGAGAGAGAGAGAGAGAGAGAGAGAGAGAGAGAGAGAGAGAGAGAGAGAGAGAGAGAGAGATGTTTACTTCGTAACCTTACACCAGGTGACCCTCAACATGTTTTTCACATTTTGTATACCGGGGCAAAGATCGGAGCAACGTCTCGAGACAAAAAAAAAAAGAAAAAAGAAAAAAAAAAAGAACCAATGATTGTAAGTAATGTTAACAATGTTAACAAACCGATTACTTTAACACATATTAACATATTGTCAATGATTTCCAGATGTTACGCGGTACCAAAAGGCGTTACCGGATTCCGCCCGATGGTGCTTACGCGTTCAGTTGAAAAAGTCACCATCATCGGTAGCAGTACAGCCTCGTCCGAAAACTTCTCACTCCAACGGAGTCCATCACTTCCCTGCAACTGGAAGCTGCGCAGCCCTGAAGCTTCAGCAACCCCTTCAGTAAAAAAAAAAAAAAAAAAAAAAAAAAGGTCTTGAAGATACAAAATAATAACAATGAGAAACAGAATTATAATCTCATTGGAGGTCTGCATGTTCTCCGTTTTCTTTCATATGGACAAAAAGACGGCGAAGGAGGAACTAAATTGATCAAAATGAAACCCCTCCCCATAAAATATACACTCCTGGAGTATAGCATTTTCTTGAAGACTCACACCATCGCTCTAACTTCCAGATCATGAAAGTTTTTCTTTAATGGAATTAGACGGGAGTTTCCAAGGTGATTGCTGGCGGACTCGGCCAGAACACAAAAATTTAATGTACTTCATTTATTTCTCTTTCCCGGTCCCTGCGTCGTGTTATTAGCTCTCTCTCTCTCTCTCTCTCTCTCTCTCTCTCTCTCTCTCTCTCTCTCTCTCTCTCTCTCTGGCAATCGTGTGAAATAACGGGACTCGACATGGCCAGCGACTTCCCTGGCGTGGTTGAGAGGTGGTAGATATCCAAGCTGGCGAGCTTTACCCACGCCCGTTGTTGACCTTAAGCTGCGACGTCAAGTCTTCTTAATAAACCTAACCCAGGTGCCTGGGAAGGAGGCCAGTAATGTGGCTTCCTCTTACAGTTTACTGGAATAGTTCACGCAGACCCCCTACTGTATCATGGGGGACATGATAGGTGCCTTACAACATGACACAGATACCCTAATGTATCTTAGAGAACAGGGATTTGCACCACACAACATTACAGAACCCCACTGTAACTCACTGAACATGATCTGTACCACACAGCAATACAGACCCCACTGTAACTCACTGAACATGATCTGTACCACACAGCAATACAGACCCCACTGTATCTAACTGAACATGATCTGTACCACACAGCAATACAGACCCCACTGTATCTCACTGAACATGATCTGTACCACACAGGAATACAGACCCCACTGTATCTCACTGAACGTGATCTATATCACATAACATTACGAACGCCACTGTACCTACGAAATGATGTGTACCACACAACATTCAAGACGCGACTGTATCTCAGTCAACAGATGTGAGCCACACAATTTCCTTACTACGCAAATTACAGCGGAACTCGCTCGATGAGGACCAGTGCCTGGACCTTATGTGCTATCTGTATCCCACAGCCACAGGATGGCGAGGTAGGATGTGACCAATAAACCTCTTATGACAAAAATAATCAAAATCGCCCGCCTCGCCCGCATAACTCGCGTCTGTAACACAGATACGTCTATACTATACTAATGCTCTCGTTTCAAAAAAGCTACGAAACTCCCCTGATTATCTTGGGGAAAGAATAAAACTGCAAGGATGGCTTCAACAGGATGGCATTAGCTCGTGGTCTGTATCGAAGCGCGGCTTATCCAAAGCAATAAGACGAATTTGGACCTTGGGCCTTATCGTCGTGTTCAAGGACCACCGTACCGCTTGAACTCGATGGCTGTATCGTCGTACCGTCGTGCTCATCAGGGGCAGGGCCGTACCGTTCCGTTCATGCACAAGGACACGACGGTAACTTACCAGCCTCCGGTGCTCGAGAAATGAAACCTGTATTTTGAGCCCATACGTGACCAAGGCATCCTTACTAATTCCCCTCAAATTGTCCTTTACTGAACCCACATGAATCTGGAGGGATCTTCTGGCAGCTGCTGGATGCAAGAGCCTGAGACTCATGGGGGCTATCATACGTGTGAGGATCTGCTTCCAGCAACGTGTTCATCATAAAGGTAACACACACACACACACACACACACACACACACACACACACACACACACACACGATGCCAAGAGGACTGGATTACGCCTCCCGCCACAAGGGAGATGCAATGGTATTTCTTTTAAGTCCATATGAGGACTGGATATGCAAAAGCATTTCTTTTAAAGTTGCTCTGAGGACTGGATATGCAAAAGCATTTCTTTTAAAGTTGCTCTGAGGACCGGACATGCAAAAGCATTTCTTGAAGTCTCCTTCGTGAACATAAATGTAAAAGCAATTCCATACGTTGCTCTCAAGACCAAACATGCAAAGCGGTTTCACTTACGTCCACCTGAAGACCGAATACTTGAGGAACCGACTTGGAACCACAGGCGAGCGGTCGCAGACAGACCCGCGAGGCGGACCTCCGAACTACAAAGCTTCGCGTGGTACGCAAGCGTGAAATACCCAGACTTAAGTACCCTCATTACCATAAATCAAGCAACAGCACCTTCGGGTATAAGAACTGCGTGCAAGCAGAGTCGGCAAGCGTGTGTGATCTTAACATGCCCGGTCATGGGGTCAGGATGTGCGGTTCTTCTGTACACGTTGTAAATAGACTTCGTGGCTGATCGCTCGTCATTATCAAATGCTATATATTTGTATCGGAACGCAATGAGCTTCAGTCATGTATTGCTTAATCTATCTATGCAGCTTCGATGAGCTTCCTTTCTATAACCTATAGCGAAGCTGAGTCTGTATATATAGACTATCATATACCATATCTACCCTCTCTCTCTAACGGCCGCGTACACATTCACACGGGAAGATGAACAGCTGTGTTGACTGTGGGCCGTCTGCTGCTGAATGCCCCACCAGGAACTCTGACCCTAACATGTTAGACCCATGTCTCTATAGCACTTTACCCCCCCCCCCCTCCATATCGTCAGCTCCGATCACAAGACAGATACAGACCAGAGGCATAGACAGACAGAGATTATGAAACTAATCAACATAATCGGAGAGAGAGAGAGAGAGAGAGAGAGAGAGAGAGAGAGAGAGAGAGAGAGAGAGAGAGAGAGAGAGAGACTTTCAATATTCACCCTTGTTATACGGAACCATTCAAAAAAAAAAAATCTTTCCCATAATTAGGTATTTGTGCATGATTGAATCCCTCGTTACCGCGTCTCAAGGACTGGAAGAGGGTCATCTCCCGAGTCCTTATCGCTTAATAATGAACCTATCCCGGCCAATCTCGCGGCCGCGTATGCCGCGGTGTTACGAAATGCCTCCTATTACGTGACCATGATGCCTCCGTGCTACGACGTGCCTCCCCTTACGTGACCATGTAAGCCTCGACCCTCACGAACCACCTCCCCTTCAACTGCCTACCACAAGACTGAGGATCCCCCATCCCCCCTTAGCAACCCATCTCAATCCCCCACCCATCCTCCCTCCCCTCCTCCTCGCAGCATCTTTTCACCATCTTTCCAAGAACTTCGCGAAGGGGGGGGGGGGAGTTCTTCACCTACCATCAAGTCCCTCTCAGCAGAAGGGCGCGGCAGGCGGGCGGCTGCCGCCCCTGCTCTCCTCTCTCTCGCCTGTTGGCGTGCCCCAGGAGGACGACCTGAGGAGCAGGGGGCGTGGGGGGGCAGAAGTGTGTGTGTGTGTGTGTGTGTGTGTGTGTGTGTGTGTGTACTCCCGCACCAACAAACTGTACTCAAGGTGTTGACGGGCGGGTCAAGGGAGGGGGGGCCTCCTGAAGGCGGGGCATTGGCGGGCGGTCAAGCGGACTTCCGACAGCCTCCTGGAGGATCTCAAAGGCGCGTCCCTCTCTCTCCCGGCGTCTACCCTAACCACTACAGACCCCATGTACTTCAACTCACTTGTTCTTTTTTTTTTTTGCGTGTTCTTGTATGTCTGCGCTATATATCTTCTTGCCTCCCTCCTCACATATCAGACGACAGACACTTCAGGTACGAGAGAGTATCCTGGTTTATCATGTACTGATGCAGTGAGGCAAATATAATCCACTGATGGCACTGCAGAACTTCAGATATTCCCATTTCCTTTAATTTCAAATTACTTTGATGGCGATGTAGGACTACAGATATTCAAAATTCCTTTGTTTAATCACAAATTACTTTGATAGCATCGTAAAACTTCAAACATTCAAAATTCCTTTGTTTAATTACAAATTACTTTGATAGTACTGCAGAACAACAGATATTCCAAATTCTTTTAATTACAAATTACTTTGATGGCACTGTAAAACTTTAGGTATTCCAAATTCCTTTATCTAATTACAAATTACCCTGCTTGATTACCTGATTACAATCAGGATATGCATTTAACATGTCGCATTGTATGTGTTAACGGAATGATTAACAAGCTTTATCTATAATTCATTTATGTAATCTATTTAGCGTAACAGAGAAGCCTCTAGCTACAGCTTAAAGTACAGGAACCGGTAAATGGAAAGTGTATCCCGTTACAAAAAAGAAAGTGTCAAACGTGCAACAATATAGTGAATGTGGAGTAGGGAAAGAAAATGGAGAACGGGTGATAGAGGAAAAACGAGGAATGTGAGGACGGAGGGGGGTAATGAGGAGAGGCAATGTGAGAAGAACAATGAGGTATCCCCTCACTCCTCATGTGTGAACTGTGAGGCGTCGGGGGGGGGGGGGGGGTACATCCTGCTGGCTGGACCTGTGAGGCAAGACAGAACCACGACAAATTGACCGCCTTGTTACACTCGTCTGTGGCACCTGCAACCCCCCCCCCCCCACCCCGAACCACCTCCCGCCAAGTCTGCACACCATCATAGACCTAAGCGGGGGGGGGGGGGGGGGGGAAGGGGGGGATAAAGATATCTGCGCTGCCTAGAGTTACTGGGCTATGTAAGTAGATACCACTACCAACCACTATTACTACTACTGTACTACTACCACTAATTATGATAATTATAATTATCATTATCATTATTAATCATTATCATTACTATTATTGTTTATCAGCTACAGCACAAAGCGTACTTTCCATCTAGTACAGTTGTACTGAGATGTACATTGGGTGTGCGTTCCTTTTTTTCTTCTAAGTCAGAACCCTACATAACACGTTCGATGGTCAGGGTTACAACAACAACTACAACTGGTTGGCAACAGTGGGGACCGGAGGATCCGTTTTCTGAGCATGGATTTGTAGAAAAGGAGAAGAGGGGGCGCTGGCTGGCTTACGGTTCGCTCGTCATGGGCGCCTCTGCATAATCCACCCCCAAACCCCCCCCCCCCACTCCGCCATTAATGATCCTGACAAATAGTTTCATTACGAGGGTCTATTAAATCTCCATTACTCTCCCGAATTGCATTGATCTATCTTCTGCTGTCTTTGAGAACGCCCCCTTATAACGCTGTCTGTCGGCTATGGATTCGAGAGGAGGAGGAGGGGTGGGTACTTACTTACTGACGAGTATTCACGACGAGGTGTTGCCAGAGGGGCAAGGCTAGCGCGTGGCGCTGACCACAGGGAAATCCACAGTGTGAGAGGGGAGAGACTGCAGCCCATGGGCGAGCGAGGTTGAAAGACACCAATTCGCATCTCGTCAGCGCGAATCATCTATGTAATCTTACAGGTCAATTCTGCGCTAAGTCTACATCACAGGTTTTGTAGGGAGACGGGCGAAAGACCTGACGGACAGACGAGGATACAGTCATACAGACAGACAGAGAAAAGACAGATACGCAAGGTGGACACATACACACACAGAGAAAAGACAGAGATCTGAGGAAGGCAGGTGAGCTGAATGACTCTTGGCTCAAGCAAAAGTGAATGAATAGATACAAAGATATAGTAAGATAGATTTAGTTAGATACAGAGATACATATATAGATAGTTAACCAGTTAGATACACACACAGATAAATAGACTTGTAGACAAACTGATAGATATATAAATAGATAGATAGCAGATGAATAGATATAGAAAGATAGGCAAAAATAGAAGATAGATTGATAGAGAAAGAGAGAGACAGATAGAAAGACATTAGAAAGACATCTAAAATGAGAAGAGAAAGATATCTAAACTGACAGACAGACGGATGGACGAACAAATCAACAGACACACGGACAGATAGACGGATAAAAAAAACTAACTAGAGACATGACTGGCTAATGACATTATTGCATGTATATCACATGTGTTACCTGGGAAGTTGGCAAGAGTGCATGGTAATACATCCTGGCTTGCTAGAAGAATAATTATAAGCATCGAAATTTATGGCTTAAAGACCCAACTCCTACTGCCACTACCCTTCCCAAGTGTGTGTGTGTGTGTATATATATATATATATAATTATAATATATTATATATATATATATATATATATATTATATATTTACTGTTTGCATACAGTGGTAACAAGACTGGTTAGGGAATATCTACCTGTTTCTTCTCTGAAATTAGATTACACTAGTGCAACGGTAGTGGAAGTATCTTTCTCCTACGGTAAATATTATAATATATATAAAAAATTTATAAAATAATTTTATATATTATATATATATTATATATATATTATATATATATATTATAATATATATATATATATTATATATGGCGTCCTAGCTACGTCTCTTTGTTGTATATCAACTGTGATCCTTTTTCTTGTATCTCTCCTAATGATGTGATTATTACACGAAAGTGCGCTTGAGAACTTATCGTGTTTCATTTCCCCGAGGACTCATAGGAATATATATATATATATATATATATTAATATATATATATATATATATATATATATATATATATATATATTATTATATATCACACCAAACTGTGCAACAGCTCTACAAAGGAGCACGCCCGACTCAACATCTCTAAGGCCACGGGTTCGATTCCTTAGCTGGCGGTGGAAAAAGCTGGGGAGGGGAGGCTGTTGGCTCTTGCGTTCTCTGGAAGCACCCTTTCCCTGGCCACTCAAGACACGATCCCCGCCCGAGTTACTCGCATCCTCCTTACTCTGGGGAGGAGAAACCCCTTACTCTGGGGAGGAGAAACCCCTTACTCTGGGGAGGAGGAAACCCCTTACTCTGGGGAGGAGGAACCCTTACTCTGGGGGGAGGAGACCCCTTACTTGGGAGAGAGAGAAACCCTTACTCTGGGGAAGTGGAACGCCTTCATCTGGGGTGGGGAGAAGCAGGCACGTGTATAGGGCGTTTTTTGTGAGAGAGAGACGTTAAATACTCTGATAACTGGAGTACGATGCTTTGTTCCCTGAAGTACGATACTTTGTACCCTGAAGTAACGATAATTTGTTCCCTGAAGTACGATACTTTGTTCCTTGGGGTGAGATATTTTGTTCCCTGAAGTACGATAGTTTCATGAAGTGCGTACTTTGAGCCCTTAATTACGATACATTGGTCCCTTAAGTACGATACTTTTCTCCCATAAGTATCATACTTTGATCCCTTACTTACAATACTTTGGTCCCTAAAATACACCTTGATCTCTGAGATGCGATATTTCGATCACCTGTGGTACGATACTTTAATTCATCGAGTGCGATAATTATGGTACTTAATTACGGTACTCTGACACTTTCAGAAATACTACTATGATCTCAGTACACCACCACGACCCCGTAAGTACAAATAATTTCATCTCGAAAGTACGATAATCTTGATGGATTCGAAAGTACGATAATCATGATGGATTCGAGAGGACGATAATCTTGATGGATTCGAAAGTATGATAATCTTGATGGATTCACCCTCATAATCGTATCCTTTTTTGAACGCAACAACTGAATTACTCGATTGTGATCTTGCGATTCACTGGACTCCAATCTAGAGCAAATCTGATCTTTGTGTACAATAATCTCATATGATTAACACCGAAGTCTGGTCCTACGTGTGATAATTATATCCCGTAAGTGTCATAATTTGGTGTCCTCAATATGTTCCTTTGGTGCAATAATTGGGCATCCTTAATGACATAATACAGGATACTGAGCGCAATTATCTGACACACAGTGAAATAATCTGACACAAAGTAAAATAATCCGAGTGGAATATAATCTGATTCCCTTACATTAATGTAATCCCTAATCATGATAATCCTATGCACTGGAAGTGACAGTTTGTTCCCTCGAATGTGATAATTCGCCTCACCGGACACTTCAAATTTTCAAGCAGTACATTTTGATGATTTTGAGTGAGCAATAACTTGATGTCAACAGATGCAATAATTCAATGTACCTGAGTGCAATCATTTCATGCCTTTGAGTGCAACAATTTGATGCCTTAGTGCCAATACAGCATCCCTTAAATACACCACTCCGATCCCTTAAGATATACGATTCGGGTCGTCATATCTAAGGGATTTTAAGAAGACCAGCCCCGCCATGCTGCAGACCCCTTTCCCTATCAGACCCTCCATCAATATCAAAATGTTCTTTGATTGCTAAATTACATATACCAATTACTAACTACAAAGGAACGATTAGGGGGCAAGAATTAATTATATTAATATATATATATATATATATATATATAATATATATATATATATATATTTATATATATATATATATATAACAAACGAAGAGAAGAGAGTCGAAAGAAATTATAAAAAGAAAACACTGAATCATTCGTGGCTCCTCTTTCACGACGGAGGAAAATATCACAAAATTACATATCCAGCAATTATTTTCTTATTAATCTTTTGCTCCCCTCCCCCCCAAAAAAAAATTATAGGAAAATGAGAGAGAGAGAGAGAGAGAGAGAGAGAGAGAGAGAGAGAGAGAGAGAGAGAGAGAGAGAGAGAGAGAGAGAAACGTTACACCGGTAGATCTGTCCGATAATCATAATTACAGACACCCGCTGAATGAATACAACCTTCTCCTCCAATTGTGCTAACCGGATAACGGCAGCTCCTCCTCCTCCTCCTCCTCCTCCTGGCAAAGCCTTGGGAGGAAACGGACGGCGGGGGTTTTACAACGGTGGGAACGTCGTAAACAGCCTGATCACGTAATACAGTCCCCCACCCTCCCTTCCTCCTGACCATTATGGGATTATATATTACATCAGATTACAAACTGCATAACGGATCTTAATCTATGTATTGCGTTCTGATCCCACGAGGTCCGGCGGGGCGGACCCGTGATCGATGTCTGATGTGTGTATTTATCTTGTGTTCTTTTTTTTTTTTTGTATGTTAGTTGAGACGGCACGGTCCAGCTGAGGCCCTAATGAAGGCCATCCCATTAACGCTATATATATATATATATATATATATATATATATATATATATATATATATATATATATATATATATCCCTGGGGATAGGGGAGAAAGAATACTTCCCACGTATTCCCTGCGTGTCGTAGAAGGCGACTAAAAGGGAAGGGAGCGGGGGGCTGGAAATCCTCCCCTGTCATCTTTTTTTTTATTTTTCCAAAAGAAGGAACAGAGAAGGGGGCCACGTGGGGATGTTCCCTCAGGGGCCCAGTCCTCTGTTCTTGACGCTACCTCGCTAATGCGGGAAATGGCGAATAGTATGAAAGAATATATATATATATATATATATATATATATATATATATTTATTTTTTTTTTTTCCCTGGTCTAAGCCACGTACTCATTTGATCGACCGACCCCTAGGGGTGGATGAACAGCTGGGTTGACTGTGTGCCTATCTCCGCAACCGGAATTCGAACCTATGCGCTCGACCCCAGGGCGGGCGGGCCCGTGAGTGCGTCATGGTCAGGAACGCTAAAACCGTTACACCATAGCGTTTCTTATAACTCCCTCCCAACCCTCCCTTCATCCCATCGTCCTATCCCCGGAGCCCGTTTTCAATGCTTCTTGGATACCCAACATTACCCGCACCCCGGCTATTCAACGAATGTTTCGCGATGGTTATCGACCAGTTGGGTCCTGCTAGCGAACCCAGACCGTCGCCCGCAAGACATCACCAGACCTACCACACCACGGTGCATTATACATGACAGCTAGAGACCGAGTGTAAACGAATGTGGCCTTTGTTGTCTTTTCCTTGCGCTACTTCGCGCGCGCGCGAATGCCATTTCATGTGTGGCGGGGTGGCGACGGAAATGGATGAAGGCAGCATGCATAAATATGTACATGGGTATATATATATATATGTATACAGTGAAATGTATAAGTATGTATATAAGCGTGTGTGGGCAAATCACGATGGGTGAAGAAATATAAATAGATACAAGATAAAAACTCTGGGTCGAGAATGGACACGGCGATCGACTCTGGCGACGCGTTTTTCTCCTCTTCTTCCAAGAGCAATGGCGGCTTTCTGGTCGAGGGCTCGCCACCACCCGCCGCTATGGACTGAGCACGACCACACCACACCATCAACTTGGAGGAACCCTTCAGCGAACTAGAGGAGAGGAGGAGGGGAGAATTTCCGATAGCGTTACGCGAGCCTCGCATATCCGGTGGCTAAATTTTAACGATAAGGAGAGAGAAAAAAAAGACAGCGGATCGTGATCTATGCCTACCGTTGCATAGATATGCCAGTCGCGGCATAGATACGCCCGAAGCAGCATTGTGAAGCCTCTGGCAGCATAGTCATACCCGACGTAGGACAGCACGAGGTAAGGCATAAAGCGTTTCCAGGTAATGCCCTCACAGTCAGTGGCGTACCTAGGGTATGGCAGGTAGGGCAGGTGCCCTGGGCGCCACTTGAAGGGGGGCGCCACTCAACAGGTTTGGTTTTTGACATATGCTATCCGATTGACATTCTTAACCGTTTGGTTTTGTGACACCAAAAAGAAACCGCCTGCTTTTCAAATATAGTAATATTTTGCTACTATCAGTTGCATTACGGCCTCTAAGTTACAATTTTGATCAAATAAGTCTTAAGAGTCTATATGAATTTAAGTTTGGCCTAACTCTTCAAACAGTTTATAATTACACTGTATATATTTCTATATACATCCTGTGTGTGTACATTTTTAATCAAGCCAGGGGCGCAATTTCTGTGCTTGCCATAGGCGCTATTTCCCCTAGATACGCCCCTGTTTACAGTACCTGCTCTTCACACCCAAAAAGTCGCACCGTCGGGCACAAGGTCACACACGGTCGTGCTGAAGAGACGTACCGTCGAGGCTCGTACCGCCGTGCTCAAGGATCGTACCGTCGAGCTCGTACCGCAGTGCTCAAGGGTTGTACCGTCGTGCTCAAGGCTCGTACCGTCGTGTTCAAGGACCGTCCTTCATGCTCAAGGGTCGTACCGTCGTGCTCAAGGATCGTACCGTCGTGCTCAAGGACCGAACCGTCGTGCCTCAACACTACACCGTCGTGCTCAAGGGCCGTGCCGTCACGCTCAAAAGGTGTTTAATACACCTTCATTATCTTCGATAAATCTTATCTGGCGCGGACACACACACACACACACACACACACGAGTGGGGCCCATATGGGGAGTCGAACTCCCTCCTCGTACAGTAAAAAACAAGTAGTTCACTACACAAATAACCAATTACTTACAAAACAGACCCCATATATATATATATATATATATATATATATATATATATATATATATATATATATATATATACACACCTGTTTCAAAGCAGGAGAGAGAGAGTACTGCTCCCCTCCCCCCCTCATCGGCTCATAAGTGTCTAGAGCACACAATACTTTCCGTGTATTATCACCCTTAATTGCACAGTGCCGTTTGAGCCGCTTTGCATATAATGCAAAGCTCCTCTGCTGAACGACACACTAATTATCTATAAAGTCGTCATGCCTATTGAGGCCGGGGGATAATCTCTCCCTTCTGGACTCTGTGATTTTCCAAAGCGGCAGCAGCAGCAGCTATGGCTTTGAGCTGCGACATGGACGAAAAAAAAAAAAAAAAGTAATACAATTGTTCAACACTTTGGATTTTACGAGGGAGGACGCATTTTCAGGCTCATGGTATTTTAATTAGACAATAATATTCAAGGGAATTTAAAATATCTGCCAGCGTATTTCATTCATTATATCTGATTAAATTTTGATACATTAATGTATGCCATTTCCGGCGGTGACTGTAGCCCCCCTCCACCCCACCCCCCTTTTTTTTTTTCTTTTATGACAGACAAGGTTTAGCTGGGCGACGGCGTTACCAGGCGAGGTACTCGACCACGGAGGTTTCTGATAAGTCTGGGATGAAAAAATAATAGCCATATTAACTACTTTTCGATCCAGAAAGAAAAAAAGTATTATATCAAGAATATCTCCGTCTAAAGAAAGAGAAAAATACTTTAGAAATGGCAAATGAAAGTGAATTTCAGATGCGACACACACACACACACACACACACACACACACACACAATCCTTAAGAAATATGTACAAAGTGATAAGTAGAATACCTAAGATGGTATTTAGGTAAAGTATGCATCTAAATGAGATACCTGCATTAAAATGGTTCATGATAGCTACACTTGATCAAGTACGACTTCCCGAACATCAGCAAGTTACCTATCATCTCCAGACCCAATGACAGTGTTCTGATCTTCTTAATCGTGATAAACACATGAGCTCCGCTTATCTCCCATGTTCTTTACGAACGTACGAAAGACTATACAACGAAGTCTTGCTACAGAGGAGGGCTGAAGCCTTGTATTTACCTCGAAAAGGGGGGAGTTACCTAACTACAGTTACCTACGATGCGGATTCTCGTCATTGGCTAACAACAACGCGACGATCTGAAACCGTAAAAACGAGTTCAGTTATGAACGCCGTGCAACACTTCGCTCGCTGATCAACACCGTGCAACGAGCTTAAAAAATCTCACGCTGAACATGATCTAAAAGAAGACCACTATCCCAACGTCTCTCTCTCTCTCTCTCTCTCTCTCTCTCTCTCTCTCTCTCTCTCTCTCTCTCTCTCTCTCGATGATGATGATGACAGAAAACTTCAAAACGCCAAGTGCATGATGATTCCCTCCCCACCATCAATCATGTCTGGACGCGAGGTTGTAGCTCTCTCTCTCTCTCTCTCTCTCTCTCTCTCTCTCTCTCTCTCTCTCTCTCTCTCTCTCTCTCTCTCCCTCCTCATACACTTTCTTCCTAATCATTCGCGCGCAGGTGAACACCACCCAAAGACTAAGGCTACGCACGAATACTGCTTTCTGGAACTATGTAATGGGGAGAAGGGTGTGTCCAGCAGTGTATTGACACTTGGCGAAGGTAAAATGGAGTGTATAGTCGTGTTTTGGGACTTGGCGATGGTAGGAAAGGTATTTACGTACAGTGATGTTTTCGGAGGTTCGTGATTGCGGTAGAGGATGCATAAACAATGTTGCTGAAGTTCACGGTGGGTAGAAATGTTCTAAGATTTGCTCCTGTAACAGCTCGCTCCTCTCTCCCCAAGGAAGGGGGAGAGAGAGAGAGAGAGAACAGAGAGAGAGAGAGAGTAGCGATTCACAATCTTCTCTGCTCTTCTCTCGACTATAACGTAA
The DNA here is from genome assembly GCF_036320965.1 of Panulirus ornatus. Taxonomy (NCBI): domain Eukaryota; kingdom Metazoa; phylum Arthropoda; class Malacostraca; order Decapoda; family Palinuridae; genus Panulirus; species Panulirus ornatus. The sequence continues at coordinate 53,301,414 of NC_092240.1, read as the reverse complement.
GATATCCAATCTTCTCTCACTTGTTCTCTCCGGCCGTAACGCAAGATAAGGCTGCTATGCGCAGTAGTAACCGCGACGGGGAGAGAGAGAGAGAGAGAGAGAGAGAGAGAGAGAGAGCAGGAGGGTGTGCGTATGTATACGCAGGAGCGGTCACCGGAACTTTGAGATGAGGAGATTGTTATAGGACCCGCTACTACAGCAGCAGCAGCTGTGGAATAGAGAGAAGAGAGAGAGAGAGAGAGAGAGAGAGAGAGAGAGAGAGAGAGAGAGAGAGAGAGAGCACCGATACCCGATCTCTCTCTCTCTCTCTCTCTCTCTACCGTTCGACCATCACGTATTATTTCACGGGACAGCGGCGGCATTCGATGCAACAACCTCCTCCTCCTCCTCCTCCGGTGGCCTATACTTAACCCGTCGGTTCCAATCTTCCCTCGAGTCGTCAGGGCGTCTCTATCGCCTTTGTGTATCTCCGGGAGATCAAATTTTCCCACAGGGTTTTTGCCCTGTGGTATCGGGAAGGGGGTACGGGGGGAGGGTAGCATAGAGCTCATATAATTCCTTTTTTTTTCTTTTCTTTTTCTGAAATAAGATGAGGGATGAGGTACCTCGGCCCAAAGACGAATGAATGACGAAGTCTTTATTTTTTTTTCTTCTGAAAAGAAACGCATCTTCTTTCCTTATCAGACATGATGCAGGGAGACTACGATGAGACCCTTATCTCTTATCTCTCCACGCCCTCCCTCCCACGAGGATTACGACATAACATGTTACCTCCATGATGAACACTACTCCTGTAAGACACCCAACTGACTGGCTCTTACTCGTTGGAGAACTAGGACGAAAAAAAAAAAGGTTATTCAAAATATGATGATAGTTATTAGGCAAACCTGTTCCTAGTCAACGACGCACATGAAAAGCACTATAAAATTTCTCCAAGTATCTATCTATCTATCTATCTATCTATCAATATGTCTACCTATCTATCCATCCATCAATCTATCTATCTCTATCCATCATGCTATCAATCTACCTATCTATCTATCAATCTATCTATCTATCCATCTGTCAATCAATCTGTCTACCTATCTATCCATCCATCATCATCAATCTATCTATCTCTATCCATCTTTCTATCAATCTACCTATCTATCCATCAATCTATCTATCCATCTATCTATCTATTGAGGGTAGAAGTATCAAATGGCCGTCTATCAACTTGCCCCATCATTCCACCATGATCATATTCACTACATGGGACCCTTCCTCATATTCACTCACCTTCATCCTCACGATCCTGACCGTGAGTGGGACAGAGGGACGATGAGGAACGAGAGGGAGCCGCGTGGGAGAGGGACATAGAGATCGTACGAGGGAGAAAATGAAAAGGAAAAAATGTAATACAGTTCGCTACTGTGTGTGTGTGTGTGTGTGTGTGTGTGTGCGCGCGCGCGCGCGTGCGTGGACCCCCTACCAACAGACATAGGCCTTTTTTTCCGGCCAAATGCTTAATCTGGCTGAGATTAATAGAACGGAAAGCCGCGTCGTCTCATTAATGAAAACATCCAGTCCCCGGGTATGCAAATCGGCAGGAGGGGGGAGTGGGGGAGGTTCTGAGAGAGAGAGAGAGGAGAGAGAGAGAGAGAGAGAGAGAGAGAGAGAGCTCTAATCCTCTTATCTTCACTCTCCGGTATCTGAAGAATGCAAGATCATGCAATGTGCTTGACCACACAACAGGCGTATGCGCAGTGATCCCATAACAGCACGACTGGTAGGGCCCTTTAGCATGAGGGTACGACCCTTGAGAACGATGGTACGACCCTTGAGAACGAGGGTACGACCCTTGAGCACGACGATATAACCTTGGGCACGATGGTGCGACCCTTGGGTTTACGACAGCCTGGCCTTCGCTCTGATCCCTAAGGGTTAAGGTCAAAGGGCCAGGCCACCGTACACAGGGGTCGTGTCTCGTTCGACTCAAAAGGTCGTACCGAAGTGCTTCAAGGTTCGTCCCGTCGTCCTTATGGACCGCAACGTCGTACTTGAAGGGTCGTGCTGTCGTGTTCACGGAACCAACGAAAACGTAGTGTGATGTCCTCACTATAATTCAACATCGAATTTTGAGAAAGAAAAAATTACTAATTTTGAGCAAAAAATATTTCAAATGCAGTATTTAAATGTAAAAACTGAAAGTAATACGAATCCCATGAAATAAATACATTGCAAGAAACAGAGGAACTGACACAATCCTGTCATTCGCCCTCCAGGGGCACCAGTGACTTCCCTAACCTTTCCCCACCTCCCTCTCTCTCTCTCTCTCTCTCTCTCTCTCTACCAACCCGGAAACAAGACCGCCCGTACAAGAAGTCATCATCATCATCATCATCGGCGGCGGGCGGGAGAGTTCAGGGTTACATTAAGGCGCGCTCGCCAGTGGCAGCCTTTTCTGCCCGCCGGACGGGACGCCGAACCTCACGGTTGACTTGACCAATTTAATTGCATTAATATTCATGTGTGTGTGGGGCCCCTCCTCCCCCCCCACCTCAAGCCCAGCCCAGCCTCTCCCTCCCCCTCTTTCTCTCTCTCTCTCTCCTTTTCCTGTCTCTCGCTCCATCCTCCCTTACCTCCGTCTTCCTTCCTCTCTTCGTTGACCTGTTTTTCTCTCCTATTCTTCGTCTTTCCTCTCAATCATTTCCCCCCTCACTCTTTCCTCCCTTTTCCTTATATCTCTCTCTCTCTCTCTCTCTCTCTCTCTCTCTCTCTCTCTCTCTCTCTCTCTCTCTCTCTCTCTCTCTCTCACTTGCCTCCCTCTGCTAGCTCCCCAACCTCACCCCAACGATGGACTTGAGTGTATAAAAATGTTCTTGCTTAAGGACAAGGCTTTGGGTGATTAGCAGAAGGGCGTGGGAAGTGGGGGGGAGGAGAGCACTAGTCGTGGGGTGATTAGCAGAGAGCTGGAACGAGGCAGGGGGAAGAGGGAACTCGGGGGAGAAGACCTAAAGGATGATGGAGGCATGTAAAATCGTGTTTCCAAACGGGAGTAAAGTGACTGGGGAGAGATTAGGTTTAAGAGTGGAGAACTGGGAGAGAAAGACGGATGAAATGAGGGGGTTATGAGGCGGAGGAGATGACACGGGGGGAGATGAAGGCAGAGAGAGAGAGAGAGAGAGAGAGAGAGAGAGAGAGAGAGAGAGAGAGAGAGAGAGAGAATCTAGGGTATCGAAGGATTAGGCAAGTGTGATCCTAAGGAGCCCTGAACTTAAGATGCCTTAGACACAATGACCTATCGTACAGGCTTAAGGAATTCACATACCCAGGAACGTCCTAAACATGAGCTCTCCCCTTTGGATCCTAGGAAGCCCTGAGGGCTAGGGTTGTCCTAGACACAGACAAACCTACATTCCAAAAGCATTTCCAAATCCAGGTAGCCCTATAGAGGAGCTCTACCTTCTGAAGAGAGATCCTAGAACTATAGAAGGGATTTCTGGATCCCTGGAAGCTGGGAGGCCCTTGAACGAAGAAAGACTGGACCCAGGGAGTTCTTGGAGCCTTTGACGTTCTGGATCGCCTGAAGGCCTGGATCCAGGGGTTGGAACTCTCCAGGTCTGGAACTCTGAAGACCTGGATCTAGGGAGCTCTAGTCCCTTGCAGCTCTGGATCAGGACAACCCACACACCTCTGTGCCAAAGAAAACGAACTTTGCGCGTCCTCCGCCATCACGAAAATAAATACGCTGTCGAGGAAACACTGAAGAAACACAACCTTCCGGCTCAACAGAAGGGAAACGCACTCCTGCAACACATCTGTGAGACCTTCCGACAGATGATCTTCCGAAGTTTCATTTACCTTCATGAATACAGAAGAAAGGAACGGGGACTTCAAGTGATAGTCAGCACTTCAAAACAATATCTAGTGATCCACACGAGGCTGGAAGGGTCAGATAAGGTTCTGAGATAGGCTCACTTAGAACGGAGTTCTTTGAAAATGAGGACTTAGAATAGGGGGAATTTGAAGGCTTTTCCTTTTGAAGAAAGAGTTCAGATGATAGGAGTGTTTGAAAGAAGGGACTCCAAAGACAGCGGGCTGAGTCCAGAGGAGAAACCATACGAGAAGGTTTGAAACAGATTAAGGAAAAGACGGATGGACGCGTCGGAGACGAGACGCAACACCATATTGTGATGCACCTCGGACCAGTCAAGCTCCCAGCGGACGCATAAGACAAGTACGAAAATCCTTTTATGCATTCATCATCCCCAGCACTGGGCCTGGGGGAGAGAGGTTGGGTATGTGCGCGGTGCGGTGGAAGGAGGGAGGAGGGTAGTGTCAGACAAGTGACGACCTCCTCTTAATGAGTCTTCCAACGCCCGTCATGAGCCATCCTGCTTCTCACCCATGTCCCCAGACGACCCACGGGAGCCCGGTATCTTCCCCCATCCGTGACCCGGCCCCAGCGTACTGTGGCGCCTCGCCTCGCAACCCCACCACACACCAAGCAATACGTTATCAACGTGTCCGGGACCTTCAGGGACTGTAATCTGAAAGTGAAATAGCCAATTACCTCGCTCAACTTCTGGAACTGGCCTTAATTTTTTTTCCTCCTGTGAACTCGGGGGACGGGGAGGTGGGGGGATAACTGTCGAGTACTGAGGGGAACGAGGCGGAGGAGGTGGTGGTGGTGGCGCCCCACCTTCTACTCCGCTCCTCCTTTACTCCACAAAAGGCCGAGTGGGAGTTTTTGACTTCTCGGGGGGATTTTTGAGCATTCCAATGAGGGATTTTATGAACCTGTGTGAGTGTGTGTGTGGTGTGTGTGTGTGTGTGTGTGTGTGTGTGTGTGTGGTGTGTGTTTCCTCCCTCCCTCACAGAGAGGACTGGTGCTTGATACCATTATCAACCTTTCGGGCGTGACAGGTAATATAGCGGATGGCCTCCACCTCCAACACACCCACGAGCGACAAAGAGAATGATTCTTTTTGTTTACTGACACAGCCGAGTCTTTAACACAGGGCAGGGACAGCGCGTCGTGGTTACCGCAGAAATACTGTCAAGATCTGCACATTCGCTTTGTTTCCAGACTACTACTACTACTACTACCACTACTACTACTACTACTAATAATAATAATATAGTAGAAATAATAATAATAATGATAGAAATAATAATAATAATAATAATAATAATAATAATAATAATAGTATAGTAATAGTTACAAAACCACCAGCCACTACATATACCTCTTGCCCGCTACAGGAATAATGAGAGGCGTCAGCTCAAAGCATGTGTGGAGAGACCTATCGTGTAATCAACTCGAGATTAAGAGGGAAATCATCTGCGTATCGTCGACCCTCCCTCTGTGGTGCTCCATCACCCCTTTCCATCTATACCCCTATCCACTCCGCTCCTTCTCTCTGTCCTACCATTCGACTCGAATCCTCTCCCTCCCTCTTACCAAACCTATCCACAAGGGCATCTAACAGTTCCCATTAAGCACTAGAGACCTTCTTAAGTATCCCTTCAATTATGGTCCTCAGATGTACTAACCTCTGATTAATCTGGGCAAGTCATTGTCGGCATTAATTAACCTACGAGACTGTATGGCTCTCACCCAAAGCCGTACGCAAACTGATCATCCGCAGGCATCATCCCGTACCTTAACCATGAACCCAAATTACAACTCACTGAAAACCCTCAAGTAGTGACAATCTGGGAGGTTCAGACACTTCGTGACCACGGTCCTCAGAGCCTTGCCCTCAGGGTCCTTAGAGCCTTACCCTCGGGGTCCTTAGAGCCTTACCCTCGGGGTCCTCAGAGCCTTACCCTCGGGGTCCTCAGAGCCTTGCCCTCGGGGTCCTCAGAGCCTTGCCCTCGGGGTCCTCAGAGCCTTACCCTCAGGGTCCTCAGAGCCTTACCCTCAGGGTTCTCAGAGCCTTACCCTCAGGGTCCTCAGAGCCTTACCCTCAGGGTCCTCAGAGCCTTACCCTCAGGGTCCTCAGAGCCTTACCCTCAGGGTCCTCAGAGCCTTACCCTCAGGGTCCTCAGAGCCTTACTCTCAGGTCCTCAGAGCCTTACCCTCGGGGTCCTCAGAGCCTTACCTCGGGTCCTCAGAGCCTTACCTCGGGGTCCTCAGAGCCTTACCCTCGGGTCTCAGAGCCTTGCCCTCCGGGTCCTCAGAGCCTTGCCCTCAGGGTCCTCAGAGCCTTACCCTCAGGGTCCTCAGAGCCTTACCCTCAGGGTCCTCAGAGCCTTACCCTCAGGGTCCTCAGAGCCTTACCCTCGGGGTCCTCAGAGCCTTACCCTCGGGGTCCTCAGAGCCTTACCCTCGGGGTCCTCAGAGCCTTGCCCTCGGGGTCCTCAGAGCCTTGCCCTCAGGGTCCTCAGAGCCTTACCCTCAGGGTCCTCAGAGCCTTACCCTCAGGGTCCTCAGAGCCTTACCCTCAGGGTCCTCAGAGCCTTACCCTCAGGGTCCTCAGAGCCTTACCCTCAAGGTCCTCAGAGCCTTACTCTTAGGATCCTCAGAGCCTTGCCCTCAGAGTCCTCGGAGCCTTGCTCTCAGGGTCCTCAGAGCCTTACCCTCAGGGTCCTCAGAGCCTTACCTTCAGGGTCCTCAGAGCCTTACCTTCAGGGTCCTCGGAGCCTTACCCTATCTTCTAAGGCCTAAAGCCTCTACCTACCCTACCCTCTAGGCCCTAAGGCCTCCCTATATTCCCAAACCCCTTAATCCAGTGGACCAATAAGGGACATGATCCAACCCCAGTGTCTTCAGCCCCGATACCTCTCCTCAACGCCCCTTACCACCCAAGGGCAAACGGATCAGTTTTCCGCCACATCAGCGCCCTCGAGATCGTCTCCAGGGCCTCGATCGCCGACAGAACTTTCCGCCAATTAGCCGACATAATTCCAAAATGTCAATCTCGCTGACCTACTTCTCTCTCTCTCTCTCTCTCTCTCTCTCTCTCTCTCTCTCTCTCTCTCTCCCCCCCCCGACAAACACGCTAAACCTGCATAATTGTGTGTCTTGACACACTCTCCCTCGGCTGCACATTTCCACGCTCTGGTCAGCGCTTTTGGAGAAGGGCTGCATCAAGCAGGCGTCTCTGTGCTTGACAACGCGTTACGTCTGTCCCGTCTTTTTTACCCCGGCCTTCCCTCCCTCCTTCTCGAAGGCTTTTAAACACCTGACCGTCGCGGACACATGAGAATCCAAAACGTGCATTTTAATCGCCTGCTTTTAGTTGCCTGAACAATGTCTTATCACACTATCTATCTGCTAATGTCTATTACTATATCTGGTAATGTCTATTACTATATCTAACTGGTAACGTCTATTACTATATCTGGTAATGTTTACTATTATATCTGGTAGTGTCTATTACTATATCTATCTGGTAATGTCTATTACTATATCTAACTGGTAACGTCTATTACTATATCTGGTAATGTTTACTACTATATCTGGTAGTGTCTATTACTATATCTATCTGGTAATGTCTATTACTATATCTAACTGGTAACGTCTATTACTATATCTGGTAATGTTTACTACTATATCTGGTAGTGTCTATTACTATATCTATCTGGTAACGTCTATTACTATATCTGGTAATGTTTACTACTATATCTATCTGATAATGTCTATTACTATCTATCTGGTAATATCTATTCCTATATCTATCAGGTAGTGTCTATTACTATCTCTATCTGGTAATGTCTATCATCCATATCTCTTTCCGTGTCTTCGACCTTATCCGTCGCGGACCCGCGCGTGTCCTCACGCGAAAAAGCAGCTTCATATCGATATTCCGCGATGGTTCGTCTACTCGATGGTTCGTCCACTCGGTCCGTTCTCATCTACCGTCCCTCTACCATACCCAGAGAGGGAGGGGGGGGGGGACACACCTGCCACTGACCTCACACCCCCTCTATGTCTTGACGTCCACTGACTCTACCCCCATGTCTTGACCTCGTCGTCCTACGTGGGAGAGGACACTCGGCTCTCCTGAAAACAACACGTCCAGGGACGACGGCGTTCACGAATTCTGTCACAGCCTCCGAGTGCGCGGGTGTCCAGGTCGAACGAGGTCACGACGTCTGCAGATCTTCGGGGAAACATTCCTAATTGACCTTTTTTTTGATCTTTACATTCCTAATTGACCTTTTTTTCCTTTACATTCCTAATTGACCTTTTTTTCCTTTACATTCCTAATTGACCTTTTTTTCCTTTACATTCCTAATTGACCTTTTTTTCCTTTACATTCCTAATTGACCTTTTTTTCCTTTACATTCCTAATTGACCTTTTTTTCCTTTACATTCCTAATTGACCTTTCTTTTTTTTTCTTTTTTCTTTTGAAAAGCAGGTAACTCGCTCCGGCTAAATTTCGGAAGCGCGCCTACTTTCCGCTTCAAACCTCCTGAAATCGTAAGTCATTCTAAAAGAAAAAATTTTGCGCTTGATATCTTATCTGTCATAACTCCACCCCCCCCTCACCCCCCCACCTCCCTCGCCCTTCAAGACATCAAAAATTCACGTAAACATCCATCGGAAGAATCAAATAAAATATTTTTCCATTTTTTTGGATATTTACTCCCACGTTACTTTAAAAAAAAATGAAAAAGAAAAAACTTGTGATACAGAATATCGTAAAAAGGAATCACCCCTGGAGTTGTCTGCCAATACTATGTTCCTATATTTTGATGTTTCCGTCAATCACAAAAAAAAAAAAAATGGATTTTTCCATCTGTTTCCTGAAAAACGATCCGGCCTCCTCATATCTCCTTATCAGCCTCCTAATATCTCCTTATCAGTAATGTATCGAGTACTCTTATCTCACTGAGGGCAAGAGATAACACAGAGATGGTATCCCATGATAATATCTAACAAAGGAAATATCAGTGATGGCGCCACACAACATTCATGATCATTACTGAAGGTAAAGTAAAAAAAATATAATAATTAAACAAGGATTTTAAAATCATGGTCAACATCATGTTTATATAGTCTGTATATAAATCAAAGCCTATACTGGCCTTTATAACCAGCAGATCAACAATATGTAAAACAATATAAATATATATATATATATATATATATATATATATATATATATATATATATATATATATATATATATATATATAATGCAACAACATCAGGACGATAAAATGGGCATAAAAGGAATCATAATAAACCGCGGACGCAAAAAGAATAATACCACATAAACCAGCAATTTCTTGCGTGCTGGACGGCTCGTTAAACCGACCAAACGAGGATATGAACACGGGGTCTTCTTCCATCATCCCCTCCCCCCCCCCCCCCTCTCCTCTCTCCACAAGTTGAACCTTTATACATAAGAGCTGGTCTTATAGATAACAGCTGGTCTTATAGATAACGAATGGGGTTATAAGACAACATATCATCTGCTCCTACATCACCTGCTTTCTACATAACTATTGGTCTTATAGATAAGATAAGCGGCTGTCCTTACTGATAAGATAGCAGCTGCTTTAAGATACCAAAGGCGTTTACAGACACGATCAAGACTACTCAAAGATAAGGTGCCGGCTGCCCTTAGAGACAAGGTAAAGGCTGCAACTCCTTCTATAGATATCAACTGCCCTTACAGAGAGGATAAGAGGCTGCTCACAGACCAGATAACAGCTGCCCTTATAGATAAGATAGTGGCCACTCCTGATATCCCTTACAGATATCAACTTCCTTTATAGACAAGATAGGGGCTGCTCGTAGATAAGATAGCAGCTGGCCTTATGAATATCAACTACCATCATAGACAAGACAGAGGCTGCACGCAGATAAGATAACGGCTGCCTATAAGAGATATCAGTCGCCCTCGCAGATAAGACAAGGGCTGCTCGTAAAGACGATACCAGCTGCCCCTCCACTGATACCAACCGCCCTTACGGACACGATAAAAGTTCGCTCGTAGATAAGATATCCGCTGCTTCTTTGAGGATAAGAGATACCAGTCGGCCTCCCCAGATAAGACAGGAGGTGGAGTGTGTCTCCCCCAGATAAAGCTGTTCCTCGCGGCCCCAGTCAGCCTCCCGGGCGCTTGATAGCAAAACTTGCGTCGTCTCGCGTCCCTGTAGATCGCCTGTGGATTCTCTCATGAATTATTACGTTCCCGGGGAGATAAAGGGGGAGGGAAGGGCCCGGGAGAGAAAGGGGGAGGGGAGGACCCGCGGAGATAAAGGGGAGAGGGGGAGAGCTCCTGGGGCGGGTCCGGGGAGATAAAGTGGGGAAAGGGGAGAAAAAGAGGAGATCCTTGTTAATTTCTTCTCCAGGAAAGATATGACTCATTATTTTTTCTTAAACCAAACGTGGGTTTAATGGTTTATTCACGGCTGTACGGATTTCCCCAAGGCCATACACTGCATAACCGTAGATCACAGACTGATTTATATGCTAAACTAATCATTCTGATTAGCATAAGCCTTTTAAAAGGCGAGTACACCTCGATAACACAATAACTGTACTGTCACACGTAGTTCAAAATGGGTTTATATATCATAGAGACAGAGGCGATCTATTGCTGGTATTTCCAAAGCACTGGTTAAATGATGTCTTATCTACAATGTTAAAATTTCCTCATTACGTGTGTGTGTGTGTGTGTGTGTGTGTGTGTGTGTGTGTGTGTGATGACCTGGCCTATACCAGGGAACAACAGGGACCTGACCTAGACCATGAGTGACCCCGGGGAACAATGATGACCTGACCTAGACCAGGAGTGACCCCGGGGAAGAAGGATGACCTGGCCTACACCTGACCTCATTCCAATAAGCCACAGGACGGAGGGAGAGACACACACACACACACTCACAGACCGAGTCTCCCTCGTCAAATAAACCAGAGATCAGACATGGATCGTAAAATTGAAAGTATCTAACTTCTGGCCGGCGACCCTCTGGTCGTAAGGTATGTTAAGACACGGCAAAGTTTCGCGGGAGCGGTGGGGGAGGGGAAGGGGTGGATCGCCGGGAGGGAGGGAGAGGAGGAGGAGGGGAAGGAGGGAGCAGTATCACACGGTAGTCTATAGCGTTAAGCTGCTCACAACTTCTCTATTAAATCACCTAGAAGATTGGGGGAGAGAGGAAGGGGAGGGAGGGGAGGTGATAAAGATGCCGGGAGGGGATCTCTCCTGCTACGTGGAGGGAAGGATACATGGGGCACGTGGAGGGGAGGCTACATGGGGCACGTGGAGGAAAGCTAAAGGGCACGTGTAGGGAACCTACAAGGGCATGTGGAGGGAACCCACATTGGCACTTGCAGGGAAGCGACGGACGTCTGAAGGCGATCTTAATACCACACGAATTTATGAAATTGCCCAGTAAACGAAAACCTGTCCAAAGATTCCAAATAATTTACTTTAAAGTGACAGAGCCACTCACACACACACACACACACACACACACACACACACACACACACTCACACACACACACACACACACGACACGAGGCATCAACGTAGGTAAATACAGAGTAACGCAATCGGACACAGAATGATGTGACAGAATTATTCCCTCTGCAAAAAAGAAGCAAACTTCGAAAAGGGATTTAACGGAAGTTTTCAAAAAAATTCCGTATCATTTCGACGACAGGACACTCTATAATAAGAAGGTTGAACGACAAGTGGAATCGAGGAATGAAATTAGACACGGTATGTAATTAGAGCTACGTGGGAGAGAAAAGTTCCTTCGACTAAATTGCAGCGCAACGTAATGATGAATGAACCCACCAGACTTCTACGCAAAGATGACAATCAATAACTTCAAAGAAGGATCAGTATCAAGTTTCGACGTAAGGCACGTCGTTTCAAGGGGTTGTAACCGCAAGGGTCGAGTCGAAGTTAGCACGTATGTAATTAGGCTCACGTGGAGTGACAAGTTACCTTCGTAGCTTAATGGTGCATCGCACGTATGAGAATGCACCAGTTCTCAAGCGTCAGATGTCATCAATAACTCAAGGAAGACATACAAGTCTAACCGTCGTCAAGGGGTCGTACCGTCGGGCTCAAGGTGTCGTACCTTCGTGCTCATGGGTCGTACCATCGTGCTCAAGGGTCGCACCGTCGTGCTCAAGGGTCGTACCATCGTGCTCAAGGGTCGTACCGTCGTGCTCAAGGTGTCGCACCGTCGTGCTCAAGGTGTCGCACCGTCGTGCTCAAGGTGTCGCACCGTCGTGCTCAAGGTGTCGCACCGTCGTGCTCAAGGTGTCGCACCGTCGTGCTCAAGGTGTCGTACCGTCGTGCTCAAGAGGTTTAATGTCATGAGGACTATCCTCAACTGACTGGCCATGTGCAAAGTCGTCACAACCCTGAAGGCCTCAGCAAACCCCACCCAGGCCTGAAAACCCCTCAAGGGCTACTTAGCATAACCCACACCTGTGAGCTCACGAAGAAAAAAAAAGAAAAAAAAAAACTGAATAATTCCAACATCTTCTAAACACAATGGTAAAAGGTTAGATCGGACACAACTTGTAGCGTCTGGCATCAAGGGTTCTGCCAACATTAACATATGTACACTTGACTCCTTCAAGTTAACTTTAATGATGTCACTCACTTCCCAAAACACTAAAGTTTAAAATACATCGAGAAAACAGCTTACCTGACACGAGGAAAATGCCTCAGAACCACAGGGTTCTATGTCACTCAGTGTCATAAGGGTCTTCTCGAAATCCCTTCAAAGGGGCAAGTGGTGTTAATGGCTGACTTACGACGTTTTCGTAGTGACGACACAATACACTCCAACTATGCTCTACTCTCATATGTAAACATCTTGTTTACATATAGTACTTGTGGGGGGGGGGGGTCTCTAGGTTCCTTTCGTGACAATTGACTGGGAATTGGTGAATGGCATTCCAGAAGAGATGTTCAAAGAGTAAGAGGCTGTGGGTAACTAGTGGTGTGATACTTAACCATGGAGAAACAGAATGGAATTTGGCCACAGTTGCTGTATGCACATGACGCCGCGGTGTTAGCTAAACATGAGGAAGAGTTCGTCATGAGGCAGGTGGTCGCTCTGGAGGTCTTTGCAGTAAGAGGATGCTAAAAGGGGGTGAAAATAAAAGTAAGACGCTTAGTTTCTGAAATGAGATGGGTGAAGAAATATGGGTTGTTGATGTATTTTGAATATCTAGGAATACAGTTTAGTAAGTATGGCAGCGGGAAAGTTTGAAGTTCAAATATGGGGGGTAATATAAGGGAGAAATGTTTGGCCTGTTTTAAAGGCTGCCGTGACGAGCAAAAATACAAATATAAAATGTGCATGATTGTGTGTGTGTGTGTGTGTGTGTGTGTGTGTGTGGTATGCAAGTGGTGGATCAATGGGTCACAATAAGTAGACATGGGTATTACACACAACATACATAGCTTGAAGTATTATGATAGCAGAGAATGTCCAGAAGACGAGGACCACACAAGTGCAGAACTCCCTCCCAGCACAGAACAGTTAGGCGATTACAAATCAGTAATTACACACACTCACACACACACACAGTTGCAAACGTCAGTCAGGAGAAGTGGCAAAACATTTACGAAGTTTAGAAGGTTCGTCTTTTTTTGGGGTGGCCCGAATGTCACACAAGACTGCATAGTAAAGTAGGAACACCAGGTATTCTAGATGTCAATCCTCTGAACTTTAAAAAAAAAAAAAAGCGTCAGTGAATACTTCACAAAGTGGATCACGACTATGAAATAAACTTTGAATTACTTTTTCAGATGTAATGATCAACTATTCTTCCTTTGAGGAGGAGATGTAAACTGTTCGGGCTAAGTTTCGATGCTTGTCAAGCAAAGGCCATACCATCGTATGATAACTGCATGAGAAAAATCTGTCAATGTTCTTCACGAAAGATAATTATAATGAAGATCTCTACAGCATCCGACCACAAGCTTAATGTACAATAATATATATATATATATATATATATATATATATATATATATATATATATATATATATATATATATAAATTAATCTAAATATGATCTAAACGTAATCTAAGTGTAATCTCAATGTAATCTAAACAAAATTCAAATGTAATCTAAATATGATCTAAATGTAATCTAAACATAATCTAGATGTGATCTACATGCGGATGAAAACGAATCTGTCTTCAATATCGTCTCTCATAATGGACTATTCAAGATCGTTCTCCGTGGAAGTCTTTTCCACTCCGGCACACATCCCTGTTGCCCACACACACACACACACACACACACACGTCCGGGTGTGCGTAAACAAAGTCTTTACAGCTTCACCACAGGCAGTCACTGCTTCCTAGATGATAATGTAATCTCCCCATGGCCAGAGTAGCAAAGGTGCTCTAAATGCCTTCGACTAGGAACATGCACCAGTCCGATGCACTGTACTCGGAGCCACCAGACGTGGATATCACACTGAGGTAAGTACAGTGATGGCAGTCTTGGGTCCTATGTTACGCCTGGTTGATATGTAGCAGCAGTAGTCTTGGATCCTATGTTAGATCCAGTTGATATGTAGCAGCATTAGTCTTGGATCCTATGTTAGATCCAGTTGATATGTAGCAGCATTAGTCTCGGGTCCTGTTAGTCGGTTATTGAGTAGCTTGGTCTAGTTTGTCTAGTTAACCGTGATACATAGATTGGTCCTATGTTAGGTTGGTGGTAACCAAAGTTGTTATGGTTGGTAAGAAATACCAGTCTCAGACCCTATATTACTTCTGCAGTTGGAATGATGAAATGAATCAAGTTAACACACAAGAAAGACATAACACTCTTGAAGCTATGAGTCAGCCCCGAGCGAGCAGGCTATGATACACCTAGGCGCCACCCAGCAAGCTAGGCATGCTATGTCTTCCTTGCACCTCGCAGCCCAGCTGAGCTCAGCAGCTCGTAAACTAAGCCTGGGATAACATTTGGCAGATGGAGCGGGGGTTATATAGTGTGAGGGCAAATACATCCTTGCATCACAAGCATATCTCACATGAGCCTCGCTCGCACTGAAATTAGACAAATGAAACTATTATTTCACACACACACACACACACACACACACACACACACACACACACACACACACACACACACACAACAACAACAATAATACAATCACGCAGATGGAGAGTCATGGAGAGACAAAATCATACTACTGAAATGTAAGGTCCCATTCTTTACTGATTAAACATGAAGAACTGAACCAACTTCACTTATGCAGCCGAACTTCAACTTCACAATAGAGAAGAGCTCTGTCCTGACCTCAAATACAGATCCAAACTTCAACTTCACAAAAGAGAAGAGCTCTGTCCTAACCTCATATATAGAGGCAAACTTCAACTTCACAATACTGAGTCAACTGTAGTAACTTCACACCATACAGCTAAGAGTGGGGGTAACTTCACACTGCAGATCCAACAGTAACCTCACATAACAATGACAACGGGGTCTTCACACTGCACAATACACAACAACTTCAAATTCTATAACTAACGGTAACTTCACACTAAGGGGCCACCCAGCTGCTCCACCAAGCCAGATGGGTTTCTTTGACCTTACGAATTATCTCCTTAATCTAACCTACACTGATAATGTGGTTTTTAAAAAAAAGGAGAAAAAAAAATGAACTTTCGTAATGACTTAAATCCTAAAATCATAAACCAATCGACAGAAACGACTTTCCATAAACCAAACGACAAACCAAATGATATATATATATATATATATATATATATATATATATATATATATATATATATATATATATATATATATATATATAAAGATGATCTCGATAAACCAAACTATAACACTGACCTCATAATAAACCAAACGATAACACTGACCTCAAAATAAACCTGGCAGCAAAACTGAACCTCTCTCTTTAAACAAGACAGAAACTACCTCCCACATTATCGACCCTACGAGGACACTAATTGACCTCACTGACAATGAATTACTTGCTCTGGTTAAGCAAAAGACCAACGAACGCCCATTTATAAACCAAATGACCAAAAGGGATTTATCTATATATAACAAGACGAAACTATATTTGCATTAAAACCCACACGACACCGAAACCACCCTCCATTCATTAACCATAAAAGAACTGGAAATTGGAAACCATAAACCCAAACCTGTTTTTGAACTGGGAATCAAACACTGAAACGTACCATATATCAGAAACCAACCACTGAAATCTTTTTTCATTTGGAAACCATACAAGAAAACGTGTCTGTAGAACACTTATCCCCCCCCCTCCTTGTACAATACATATTTTGCACCCGCTCTTATGAAACCCACCATTTGGCTTTGACCTTTGACCTCCTCCTTGCCCACCACCTCCAAAACTTAAAAAAACCATAGGTATATAACTTATTGTGTACCTTCTGAACTCCCAAGTTCAGTTCTACATTCAGTCGACCCAATCTTCACACGCTGTGCAGTTGTGAACTTAACAGCGTCTTAGTTACACATACGCCCGCGTGACCTTGACCTCTGACCTCCGACCTCGAAAACGAATCGAGGTGTAGATCTTCGTGTGTACCACCTGTGTGGTACTAGTTGGTCCACACTCGATACTTTAACATGAGGTATCATGAGGGAAAGACTGGCGACTCCAGCGCACGCACGAACGGGTGGTCACGCGCGCACGCATTCACGAAACGTGCCACACGAATGCGTAGATTGTAAATTAAGTAAACAGTCGTAAAGAAATTAATCATCTGTTGAGAGCCATGCCAATGAAAGATATATTCTTGGATAATAAGAAAAGCCCTTAAGTTTTTGACCAACGACGGGACGACCCGTGAGCACCCAAGGGTCAAGAGATCGTGCACAAAGGGTCGTACCGTCGTGCTCAAGGGTCGTACCGTCGTGCTCAAGGGTCGTAACGTCGTGCTCAAGGGTCGTACCGTCGTGCTCAAGGGTCGTACCGTCGTGCTCAAGGGTCGTACCGTCGTGCTCAAGGGTCGTACCATCGCGCTCAAGGGTCGTACCATCGCGCTCAAGGGTCGTACCACATATTCGAGGGGCTGATCTTATCTTCTAGCAAACAGCACAGAAAAAACAAAAACCACTTACCCACAACAATCCAAAGGAATAAACAACCCAACTACCCTATTACAGTCTGAGCAAGGAAACACCATCCCTGTCAATTACAGTTCGGGGGAGACTGAATGGCCTCGTTAGCCAGTAAACTTGGGCAGATAGTTGGCGACTCAGGAAGCAAGGAGGGGAGAGAGAGAGAGAGAGAGAGAGAGAGAGAGAGAGAGAGAGAGAGAGAGAGAGAGAGAGACCAATGGCTCCCTCAAATCAACCTTTGGAGTTTGTATCCTTCTCGATGGTGTAGAGGATAGAAAGGAGGGAAAAGGGAAGAGGGCGAGTGATGGAGGTCGATGGCGACTGCAAGGGTATGGAGAGGGAGACTCTGAGGCTCTCTGAGGGACGGCACCTGCCACGAGAGGGAGAGAGAGAGAGAGAGAGAGAGAGAGAGAGAGAGAGAGAGAGAGAGAGAGAGAGAGAGAGAGAGAGAGAGAGAGAGAGGAGTGTGTGTGTGTGTGTGTGTGTGTCCGCTTCCTCTCCGACACAACACACCGTAATCTCAAGGCTGACGTCTTGGGAATCACGTCATAATCTACCCATCTACTTCAATTCTACCTTCATGATCTCTTTATATTCCCACGGGGAAGGTCACGGGAGGAGGGTCAAGGCACGCGCATTACCTCCAGTGGCAGCGTCCGCATACACATACTTCCCCACCTCCGTATGAATGACGGTCTAAGCGAAATCCACGTCTGTTCGACTCGTCTATAATTTGAGATTTTTCTTTTTCCTTTTGAAATTCTGGCCGTCCAATGTTCAGTCCAGATGAACGCCTCGCTCCTGATTCGGGTTTGATGTGGATTTCGCAGTTCTGGGGGATAATTGCGTCGTATGGTTGTTTGGATGGCTGTTTTAGGTGCCATGGTCATTAAGGCCGTCAACGTCCAACTATAATCACCAATATCTTTAACACCTTCTTCGGGGTGATATGGATAATTCACAGACTACATGTTGTCCTTGTGGTATGCGGGGAGCGACATGCTCTCAACGGACTGAACCTTGACCATTTGGTCTGCGGGTCTCGAGTGTTACATACGTGGCTCTGGTTCGTTGGATTACACATGGCAGCTAGAGAGTGGATGCGAGAGCAAATGAAATGCCGTTTCTTTGTCTGTTCCTGGCGCTGCCCCGTTAACGCGGAAAACAGTGAACAGGGGAAAATATATATAATAATAATAATAATAATAAATAATAATAAGATAATAATAATAATAATATTATTATTAATAAATTATAATAATGAATCTAAATTAACGGAAGCGCAATACAAGTCCTAAGTTGTTACACAATGAACCGCGCCATCATGTACCACACCAACACATGACGGTGTTCAGAGTCTTTGAACATTCTCCCACACCTGAAGGTGTACAGGATTCTACTGTTGTTGGTCATAACACGACGTTCACGGCCTCAATAACCCCGGCACTCCAGAGGCTCACAACCCAGATAACTTGAAACAAACACACCGACAGAGAGCCTTGAAATCCCGAATAAAAGAATTTCCTTTTTTGGGGTAGCATTTTCGCCATGGCCACCCACGCCATAAACATGGCGGCGAAATGTCTGATTAAGCAGTGGATTACAGGTAATGTTCATAAAAACACTGCTAATTGCAGTATCTTCCGCGAGTTAATTGCTGCGGGAATTACAGCGAAAAAAAAAAAATGAGGTTTATCGCCGTGTACTGGGTACGGCAGGAGCCTTGCACACACACACGTACTCACTCTCTCTCTCTCTCTCTCTCTCTCTCTCTCTCTCTCTCTCTCTCTCTCTCTCTCTCTCTCTCTCTCTCATGCCAGCCTCAGCCACATGTCTTCGGGGGGCTTCTGAGACAGACCTTCCCTCCCCACCTCCTCCCCAACCTCCGAGTCACACACACCCTCGCGCCCCTCAGTCTTACAGACCCAGGCAGGGTCTTATGGTGGCCCGAAAGAGGCCGTTCGTAAAGCAAGACAAGATGAATCAAGTCGACACCACTCGGAACAAGTTCTGATTCTCCTTCATGATACACGCAGGAAGATTACCTCTAAACCATGAGGAGCAAGTTGTTTAAAGAGTATCAAATCCAACGCCATTTACATTAGTCTTACTTTTTTTTTTTCTACAAGACGAATTCATTTACAACTTACACAGCAACGGAGACGGGCGCAATTCCATGCAACATTTAAGTGAAGGATGAAGAACTGCTCTAACCTCCGCCTCCACAGTGCGCCCTGGGTTCTAAATCCTCCTGAAGCCATTACTTTTATCACAGACGCCCTTGGGATCTGCACTCGAAGCTCCCTGAGACGAGTGACCCTCGAGTGGAGAGATCCTTTAAGTACTGTCCTCCCTTAACTGCCAGGCTGCTTTGGTATTACTCTCCCTGGATCTTGACAACCCAGGATAATTCATCTCCCTGGGTACAAAGTTCTTCTGCACTAAACACTGCGGATGTCGCCCATCTTCTGGTACGGATCGCCCTGGGTATAAAGCTCCCCTGACTCTCTTGAGAGCAGAACCTACGTCATTTCCTGATCCATGAACGACCTGACCTTCCCTGGCTCAAAAGATCCTTGACCTCTTTGGGTAAGGAACTCCCTTTCTACCTAGAGCACAGTGCTCCCTGAATTCAGAGTTTCCTGTCTTCCTTGAGCACAGGGTGCTCCCTGTACAGAGCTCCCTGGACCTAACTACAAAGAGGAGCTCTTTTGATAGTGACCTTTTCTTGGTCATAACTGGTCCTAGGTAGTGACCTCCCTAGATACGACACCCTTGAACGCTGACCTTCCCGAATACCGATCTCCCTCGCTACACACCTCCCTGGGCCCAAACCTCCCTCACCAGCACCAAGACCTCCCTCTCTTATGCAAATAAATAACTCATCTTTTGACGCGTATGCGAAAACACAGTGCGTAAAAAAAGATGCTAACTGCATATAAGCTCTGATTAGCTTGTAAAACACACACTCCTTTTATGAGTAAATGAGGTCCTCATAGGCGTGATGAGACGACATCACCACGTCTCATAAAACCGTCTCATTTTTTCCCCTCCTCCCCCCCCCCCTCCCTCCTCTCCCAGTAACAACATGTCATAAAGATGAATTCTTTTTTTTCTTTTTAACCATCACTTATAATCTCACTATTGCTACGTGGTTTCCTTCTGTTCGTAATTCACTTATTATCGCTTGTTTTTCCTCTAGCTATTTCTCCGTATCATCTAATGCGCTTATAGGCGCTCTCTCTCTCTCTCTCTCTCTCTCTCTCTCTCCTCTCTCTCTCTCTCTCTCTCTCTCTCTCTCTCTTCTGGCCATGAGCACCTCCGCTAACAATGCGACGATCGGGTCCGGCTACAAATGATAATACGTCAGGCTGGAGTGGGCTGGCGATGTGTCCATTTTTTTTTCTTCGTCCCCTCCCTTTTTCTCATCAAGCCCAACCAGCTTCGCTATCCCATTAGTTTTAAAAAAATCTTTATTTATCGAATTACTTAGTCCGTTGAATACACTCTGAGAAGATTACGTACAAAACCTATGTCGTCTGGTTAATGTAGGAAAAGGGGGTGACGTCATTCGCTGTCGGTATGGGGGAGCGGAAATTTAGGTGAGAACGTCCAGACTTTAGCATCGTTACCGATGACCTCATTACGATGAATCACACGCGAATGCTGTATGTGTATATATATTATATAATATAATATATATATATATTAAATATATATATATATTTATTTTTTTTTTTTGCTTGTCGCTGTCTCGCGTTTGGAGGTAGCGCAAGAACAGACGAAAATGGCCAACCACCCCTACAATGTATATACATACAGTCCACACACGCAAATATACATACTACCACTCCATGTCCACCCAGACCCCCAACGCCGATTCAATCCATATATATATATATATATATATATCTTTAAACTATTCGCCATTTCCGCATTAGCGAGTAGGTTAAAAAGACTGCCTTGAGGATATCCTACTGGCATTTCTCTGTCTTCTTTGGAAAATTAAAAAAAAAAAAAAACGAGAGGAGATTTCCAGCCCGCTCCCTCCCTTTTAGTCGCCTTTCGACACGCAGGAATACGTGGAAGTATTTTTCTCCTATCCAGGATATATATATATATATAAGTATATATATATAATAAAGGAGAGGAGAGAGAGAGAGGAGAGAGAGAGAGAGAGAGAGAGAGAGTGTGTGTGTGTGTGTGCGTAACTCGGTCCATTTATTCGTCTGTCTGTTTCTCAGGCACTTGTGTGGACCTTCCACACATCACATCCCACCAGCCACATATGTAATCATGAACCAAGTATCACATACCTCGTTACGATGACACTCCCGCCTGATTACCTTTCCGGTTACCCTCTCATGTGTATTAAGTAATTAGCTTAATTATGGCGGGGCCACAGTGCCACCTTGGAGGGGAGGGGGTGGGGAGGGCTGTGTCTACAGCGGCCGCCGGGGGCAGGCGACCCCCTCCCCCCTTTTGTTTACACCTGCATCTAGTACCGACGGTGGCCGCTAGAGGCGCTCCTTCTGTTTACTCCTACCTCTAGTACTGACGGCGGCCGCTAGGGGCTCTCATTGTATTGCTTATCCTGTGTCCCATTCTCTTTTCCTTCTCCTTAACATACTTTACTCTCGTATTTCAATTCATTCTCTTAAGAGTGCGTAGAGAGTAAACAAAGTAACTTTGCGAGGTCCATCTGTCGTGCTCACGGTCCATCTGTCGTGCTCACGGTCCATCTGCCGTGCTCAGGTCCATCTGTCGTGCTCAAGGTCCATCTGTCGTGCTCAAGGTCCATCTGTCGTGCTCAAGGTCCATCTGTCGTGCTCAAGGTCCATCTGTCGTGCTCAAGGTCCATCTGTCGGTCGTGCCTGCGCTCGGTCCATCTGCGTGCCACGGTCCATCTGTCGTGCCAGGTCCATCTGCCGTGCTCAAGGTCCATCTGTCGTGCTCAAGGTCCATCTGTCGTGCGCAAGGTCCATCTGTCGTGCTAAAGGTCCATATGTCGTGCTAAAGGTCCATCTGTCGTACTAAAGGTCCATCTGCCGTGCTAAAGGTCCATCTGTCGTGCGCAAGGTCAATCTGCCATGCTCACGGTCCATCTGCCGTGCTCAGGTCCATCTGCCGTGCTCACGGTCCATCTGTCGTGCTCACGGTCCATCTGTCGTGCTCAAGGATTGGGACGTAACCTTATAATCTACCTGCTTACCCTGGTTCAGGGTGTGGTACACACTGAACACCACCAGTAATAATAATCTTAATAGAAATAATTCCTTTGAATGAAAATTGTACGACAAACCCTGGCTGCTACCGAGGGGTCTTATCAAACACATGGCTCCCTGGCTACCAACCTCCCTAATCTCCCTGGCAACACACCTTCCCTCCCTCTGTCCCTCCACGCCTCCCTGGGTCCACACCCTTCATCTTATCCCAGAAAATAACTCATCTTGCACGCGTGTGAGACAACAGCGTCTGTGAAAAAAAAAAAAGGAAAAAAGATGCTAACTGCATATAAGCCCTGATAACCCTGTAAAACACACACTCTTCCACGAGTAAATGAGGTCCTCATAGGCGTGATGAGACGACATAACCACGACTCATAAAACCTCATGTTTTCTCTTTATCCTCGAAGCACACACGAAAAACTAAGATATCAAGGAGCCATCCCAGTCCTTCTGCAGGTACGATGGGTACCATTAATATAAGGCTTCTTCCCCTTCTTTCTAATCAGCCTCCTGACCACACTGTCAACCAGAGGAGCTGATCAGAATAATGCTCAGGGTAAACCTCACACAAGCCGAGCATTATAAGGCAACGATAAAAGCCTTCATGGCCTGTCGACGTCTGGATGAGATAAGTTTTCGACACTGGAATTTTTTTCTTCAACTCCCTTGAGCACGATGGTACGATCTTTGAGTACGATGGTACGATCTTTGAGCACGATGGTGCGATCTTTGAGTACGATGGTGCGATCTTTGAGCACGATGGTACGATCTTTGAGTACGATGGTGCGATCTTTGAGCACGATGGTGCGATCTTTGAGCACGATGGTACGATCTTTGAGCACGATGGTACGATCTTTGAGCACGATGGTACGATCTTTGAGCACGATGGTGCGATCTTTGAGTACGATGGTGCGATCTTTGAGCACGATGGTGCGATCTTGAGCACGATGGTAAGATCTTTGAGCACGATGGTAACGACTTTTGAGTACGATGGTGCGATCTTTGAGCACGATGGTGCGATCTTTGAGTACGATGGTGCGATCTTTGAGCACGATGGTGCGATCTTTGAGTACGATGGTGCGATCTTTGAGTACGATGGTGCGATCTTTGAGCACGATGGTGCGATCTTTGAGCACGATGGTACGATCTTTGAGCAAGATGGTACGATCTTTGAGTACGATGGTACGATCTTTGAGTACGATGGTGCGATCTTTGAGCACGATGGTTCGATCTTTGAGTACGATGGTGCGATCTTTGAGCATGACGGTAAGTTCTTTGAGCACGATGGTTCGATCCTTTGCGCACAATGGTACGACGGTACCACGACCCTTGGGTATGAATAGCCTGACCTTTGACCTGACTAATGTTGTTCGTTAATGACTCAAGAAGGATAATCATCACTAAAAATCTACTTTAGGGAATTACAGATCACCTTAATTGCTGATGAAAGATGAGAAGTCTTAGAAAACCTTGGTAATCACCTAATCTTACGGTACGGAGAGGGAGGTCTACACCCGTGGGGGCCCCATCTCTTGTACTGTACAGGGAAGGAGTTCCACACTCGTGGATCCACTCCCATCTCTTGAACATTCTCTACTGCTATACGACTTGTCAAACCTGTGTGTGCTGTCTGCATATACCACACCCTCATTCAGTCCATCCCATTCATCCACACCACTCTTATGCTATGGTGGTGCTCCTTTACGTCTTGCTTTTAGCGAGGCTCTTAATTAACTTCATCTTACGTACGTGTGTGTGTGTGTGTGTGTGTTGGTGTGCGCGCGCGCCCCCCCCTCAACATGACCTACCATTCGACGCGTTATCGGGGTGCTTCATGAAGGCACTCAGACTTTATCAACACTGCTCTAGCCTCTCCTCCATACTAATAAGGTAATTAGCTTAATTACGGCCGGGGAGATAATGCCTCAGGGATGTGGTATTGTGTGTGTGTGTGTGTGTGTGTGTGTGTGTGTGTGTGTGTGTGTGTGTGTGTGGAGGGGGGGGTGTGCCAGGCGCCCCCTCCTCCTCCTCCCTTATCATTGTTTTTCCTTTTTTTCTGACTCGTCCCAATGGCGTTTGCCAGACGCCTCCCATATTACATAATTATACATCTAATTTCCCTGCGTGTCGTAGAAGGCGACTAAAATGGGGTGGGAGGGGACGGCTGGAGATCCTCCCCCTACTGTTTTTAACTTTCCAAAAGAAGGAACGGAGAAGGGGGCCAAGTGAGGATTTTTTCCCTACACGGCTCAGTCATCTGTGCTTGGCGCTACCTCTCTAACATGTAGGATACAGAACCCACCAAGTTCAACTGACTGTATTAAAGGTTACAGTGTTTATGTAGGAATACCGAACATCCCCAGTCCATCTTCTGTATCCACAGTGTTCGTGGGTTCCGGGCTACTATACGTGGGGGTACGAGGTTTGTTAAGGGTTCAGGGCCTAGCTAGTTCCGGCCTAACCGGAAGTGGGTTCGAAGCCCTAGTAAGAGTTAAGGGTTTGCTGGGTCTTTGTCAGTCAGTCTTCGAAGGTCCCCCAGACCAAAGATTGCAAAATCTATGTGGTCCCTGGTTTCTGACCTCCAAGGTTCTGGCCTCTCTGGTTTCTGACCTGCCAGGCTAATGACGTCCTTAAGACCTCTCTGGCTTTACTGACCTCTCAGGCTTCATAACTTCCGCGGGCCGCTGAACATCTTCCTTGACGTCCCTAGTGCAGGGGATAAAACAAACTGGAAAGACGCGATATACGGGGAGCAACGTGTCTTCATTGGGCTGTACCAAGATATGTGAACCGTCGGGCCAGATCACCTTCAGGTTACGTTTAGAACCCCATTCCCCTTTCTATCAACAGTTAATAATATTTCACACATGCGAGAATATACGAAAAAGAAAAAAAATGGATTGCACGCTAAATTTATCAAAATCAATATTCAGACTTATTTCCTTTCCCGAACATTTCAGGGCCAGTGAGAATAATTTTCAGACCTAATTTTCCATATATCAACTCATATAATATAGGCAATATTGGTGTTATTTTTGAGCAGTATTCGTAATATACCAATCATTTTCTGGAAAACGTTTTTAAGGATTAAGGACAAAATTCAAGAGTTTATCTTTTGGACTAATTCTTTTTACGGGTCTACGGTCGAAATTCGGAGCAATTAGCAATTCTCAGTCCATTCTGTCACGACCTATTAGGCGTGAATGTTTAATTATGCGTTAATTATGCAAAGATGAGAACTAATCAAGACTTCTGCAAACCCTTAGGAGTCCCGTAGAACAGAATCCATGAAAGTATTTAATTGTCTCTCACCTTTTATACAGAAAACGGGATGTGCCGTGACTAATGCCCACGAAGACAAACTACTCTTTGGGTCAAAAGAAAATGGAACTACGAGACGTCAAGAATACATATACATTCATTGTAACTAATAATATGAGCCACGGGACATCATCTACTCAATAACTCACTAAGATAAGCTATCAAAAGACAAGCAGTTATAAAGATATCTTCACCATCCTATTACACTGGCACGGTTCTTGGCAAGTCGAAGTCGACTCATCATTCCCATCGACGGAAAGACAAGCTCCAATTAACTTCCCCTCACGTGAATATTGAAAAAAAGAAAAAAAAGTTTAAGGTCGGGAGGAAAGAAAAAAAAGATAAAGAAAAGGAGAGGAGGGTTTTCATTATTTTTTCTTTTCTTTTTTTTTTTTTTTGGAGTTAGTGTAGCGAAAACTATTTACAGGGAGGCCCCTCTCCTCCCTCAAAGTGGGGGGTGGGTGGGAGGTATTGGGAGGGAAGGAGAGGGAGTGGGCGGAAGGGGGTGTAGCATAGTTCCATTTTCTTTAATTGACTCAGGGCCAACTTGGGTAACTCGTGGCTATGCTGATATATATTTCCTTAACCCCTCCCTCTCACTCACTCACCCCCTCCACCCCTTCTGGGATGATCATTACGGAACTCCCTCAAGTATATACGCCAAGTCGTCGTCGGGGAGAGAGAGAGAGAGAGAGAGAGAGAGAGAGAGAGAAGAGAGAGAGAGAGAGAGAGGGGCATTCGACTACAACGAGAGGAATTAAGCTCGGTTTTCATTAAAACTTCCTCCCGCAATTATTTAAATTGAAGTAAGGCTTTGGAGGCAGAGTCAGCCAGCGCCGTGGCGGCCGCCATTGCCCAGCCCCCCCCCCCCTCTCTTTCCCCCCACGCCCCCCTCCCCCCTTAATGGGAATGTGGTTCACTACTTGAAGCTACATTGAGCTCTTCCAGGGCGACCGTACGGCCTCCGGGCTCGACGGTACGGCATCTGGAGTCAGCGGTGCGACCACTGGACACGACGGTAAGACCTCATAACACGACGGTACGACCTCATAAAACGACAGTACGACCTTTGGAACTAGGTAATGGGAGGTCATTATGGACTGTCCCACTAGGGAAGAGAGAAGAGTTAGGGGTGACTTGATCACAGCCCTTTAAGTTTCCGAAACCAGTCTTGACGATGTGGACAGCCAACAGTTCGTCAGGAAATCGACAGAAAGAAACAACCAGGAACCATTACAAGAAATCAGGCAGTTAGCTCGTTAAAGAAGACGTGAGGAAGTATTACTGACAGTATAAGAATGGCAGACATTTGAGTGAGATAAGTTACGTGATGGCATTCTAAATACTGACCGTACATAACGGCGTGAAAAGATGTCTGGCAGTAGAAACTGAACACACACACACACACACACACAACACACACACACACACACTCAACTCGAGGATGACAGCTCCTAAGGATACACCATATATCTTTGATCTCCGTCTCGTACACTCGACAGAAAATCTTCCCCCTCCCACCACACACATATATAACATTTTCTTCCTTAACTTTGATACAGAACTTGAGACGTCTCCAACTCCTTCGAGGGTCACGTCTCAAGAAGGTTCGAGGGATCAATCCCGATAATCTCGAGCATCACCTCTGAGGGCTGGGGCACGGATACTCTACCCGCGTGTCCGTATGTCCAAAGAGACGTCCGCACGCTTGAACACGTGTCTACATATCCACACATGTCCAAAATACGTGTCGACACGTCTGAATACAAGTCTTCAACGTATGTACGTCTATATACATGTCCCTACCTCCGTACATGCCTGAGATTACGTGTCCATATCTATACGTCTAAACACATGTCCAAATACGTGTCCAAATTACAAAGGTCCAGATGCCTGTCCATATCCCCACACGAATCGAACATGTTCAAACCTCTACGTCTGAACACACGATTCGAACACATATTCAAACCTCTACGGCTGAACACGTGTCCATACCTAAACACATGTCCAAGTACGTGTCCAAAAGCGAATACGTATCCGGACATTCACACACGTTGACGTAAGCGGCCACAACCACTTCCTTCAAGACTGCCACATTGTGTCCTTCCCAAGACAGAGTCCTGCTCGTTGAGAGAGAGAGAGAGAGAGAGAGAGAGAGAGAGAGAGAGAGAGAGAGAGAGAGAGAGAGAGAGAGAGAGAGAGAGAGAAATTTGTAGCGTATGTACGTGACATTGCATCCGCATTCTCGGGACATCCACACGATTTCCGACTTCCACAAGCACACCTGCAACATGCAGTGCTCTGGCCACATGGGCGTTGGGACACATGTCCATCAGCTTTCTCCGACTCATTTGTTCTTCGCCTCATTCAACACACACACAAAAAACGAAAGTCTGTACTTCCAAACTGATGGCCATTACTGATGCTCAGGGTTTTCTTCGAAGAGGTCGAAGGAAAGGAGTGTGTGGTTCGACGATAGCAGCAGCATGGGAACGCTCATGTCTCTCTTCCCCAACACCATATCACTCGTCACATACCCCTCCCCTCCTGTGTCTCTGGTAACATCCGGTGCTTTCGATTGGCTGCTTCGCTGCCCAGGTCGCTTGCCCGCTGACAAGCCTAGAGAAGGGCAAATCATGGCATCCTCATTACACAAACACACACACACACACATATATATATATATATATATATATATATATATATATATATATATATATATATATATATATATATATATTGGAAGAGATCACAAGTGAGTGTGTGATCATTACATGAAAGCGCACTTGGGAACTGATCGTGTTTCATTTCCGTTTTATCTATGTATTCCTGCTATTGAACTTACAACATTATCATTCTCAAATAATGGTAATTTCTGTAATCTTGAAATGAATGCTTGCTTTGGTCAGGATATTGGAGGAATTGCGACTAAGTCGTGCTGTGCAAGACTTAACGTTACTACCGTGTTGATTGCGCCGTGTTCGTAGTCGACTGTGAGGGGCTGGGCAGTTCCTAGAGCAACTGCAATCACTTGCACAGGGGGAATGTGTACAGAGTTACCTCGCGACGGTGGTCAGGACGTGTACCTCCTAAACAACAGCCCTCCCCCTCGCCCCCACGTCAATTCCAAACGGTTTTGTACGACGGTCTTGAACACAGAGAGGCGACCAGTTGAGCTAGTTAATTAGGCCAAATTAGGTAATTACTTCGAGCTGGATTGGGTTACATTGTGTTCTGTATCAATGTAATCTTTTATCACTGTGAGAATCCCACTTACTCTAATGACTTCCTGTTCATAAATGTAATCAACACACAGTTCGAGCCTAGAGGCAAGTCAAATGAATGTTAAGTAGCAGCAGTAATAGTAGAAGTAATAGCAGTAGTAGTACCTGTTGTTGTAGTAGTCGTCGTAATAGTAGTAGATGTAGTGTGATCTATATTAGGATTTATCTAGTCGGCTTATAACCTCGGTCATTTAACTATCGTGTTGCGTGGCGAGGATCTATTTAACATCGGCTGCGTTTGGTAGCATAGTGCTATGATAATAACGCTGAAGTCCCATAATAACCATAGTTACAGCGAATCATAGCCTTTATGTCGTTCATAACACTACATGAGGATAAGCTGCCTAGTGAGACTATGTGACACTCACAGTTTAATTACCACTGCCTCATAACAAACACTCAGTAAGCCGTTGATAATGACTTTTAAAAAGGAGAAAAAAAAAATGATGAGGAAAAAAGGTGATTTAGAAATAGTGGTATTGCCACTGTGTGTTACAGTGACAACAGTGAATCTGTCACTGATGCATAGGAAAGACAGACATTGGTGAGTTGCGAGTCTCATATTATATGTAGTCTCATCACCATGGAGTCAGCGAGTGTGATTGTGGAACTACATTTTTTCTTTTCTAGTCTCACATGACCTTGCTCAGTGGAGCCTTTGTTACAATAAACATTCACCTAATGGCTAAGGTATCTATAGTCTCAACCATGAGAAAAATAAGCTTTATAAAGAAAACTTAAAAAGCTGAAGGAAGAAGAAACATTACGAGGTTTGACTGCAAATTACGAAATCTACTGTAAACCACCAAATGAAAATTAACATTGATATAATGTAAATCTTTAGGATGCAGCTCACTAAAAATCGAACCCACCAGACTGCCTCATTCCTAACGTGTTGTTCACTGTAGATGATTCCCCCCATCCCTGCCCTCGAACACATCACTAATCTCCGTTTTCCAAACGTTTCCTCAGTGCGCCCACGACCATCGCCCCCTTATCCACCCTATGGCTCACTCCAGGCTGAACATCTCGGCTCCTCGCACCTGATGACGGAAATCACACCAAATCATCAGATGAATCAGCGTCGGTTTTATGCCAGTCTCATCTCCTATGGATCATCTATAATTCCCGTTCAGATCAAGTACTACGCATCTTTAAATAAGAACACTCCAGCAAGCAGCGGAACGACATGGAACAGTAAAACAAGCAGCACATCTACCTGATAACAAATAGCACTTCTACCTGAACAATTATGAACAGCACAACAAGGAACACCGCAACCTGTATAACAAGGAAAATGCGAACAAGTAACACCTTTACCAGAAGAACAAGTATAACAAAAAGGAAAAACTACCACAAGAACACTACAGCAAGCAACATCTTAACCCCAACAAGAACAAAGAACACCTGTACCTCAACAACAAGAACACTACAGCAAGTAACATGTTAACCCCAACAAGAACAGAGAACACCTCAACGACACGGACTCTGCAACAAGTAACAAACACAACAAGGACAAATCTGTGAGGACGGGAGGAAAGAATCTGCGATGTGGTGTCAAGCCATGGCGGGGAGGGAGAGGGGCAGGGCAAACTCACACACAGAATGGACAATTACCCAGGGACCAGGGGGGGTGGGGGGGGGGGGGGAATTATACAGACTCCCAACTTTTCAACACACACACACACACACACACACACATATGGCCTCAGACAAACCTCGTACCTCGTCTTCACCGCTGCCCCTTTTCCATCCTGACTCTCTCTCTCTCTCTCTCTCTCTCTCTCTCTCTCTCTCTCTCTCTCTCTCTCTCTCTCTCTGCTGTGTCTGTCTATCCGTCTGTTATTCTTATCTTCCTGCAGGTCCTAGGGTTCTTGTCGTGTCTGTTTGTTTGTCTGTGTGTCTGTCTGTCTGTCTGTCTAACGGTCAAAAATCTTTTTAACACTATCTCCCTCACAGAGAGCATCGCCAACACCACCTTCCTCAGACAACACTACCAAACAACGTCTCCAACACAAAGCGT
This sequence comes from Panulirus ornatus, assembly GCF_036320965.1. Classification (NCBI taxonomy): domain Eukaryota; kingdom Metazoa; phylum Arthropoda; class Malacostraca; order Decapoda; family Palinuridae; genus Panulirus; species Panulirus ornatus. The sequence continues at coordinate 53,270,489 of NC_092240.1, read as the reverse complement.
CACCAACAAGTTCCTCCCCCTCACACCACCACACCTTCCCGCCCCCCAACACACACACACAGTATCGAAAACTCCACCACCGCACCCTCCACATTAACCACCCCTTCCACAACCATCCCCACCACCAACACCACTTAACACCTTCACCACCAATCCCCACTAACATCACCACCACCACCCACCACCACCACAACCATCCCCGTCATCCCCACCACGATCACCATCCCCCACCACCAACACCATCACAACTACACCACTCACTACCCCCCTCCCTCATCACCACCACCAGCGAGCCGGTAATACAACTTGGCGTCTCAACATAAACAGTCATTAACAGTTAAGCTGGTGTAATTACAGGTGATCAATATGTCCTTCGGGGAAGGAGGGAGCCTCCCCCACATACCCCCTTCCCCCCCTCCCCCCACCCATCCAGGGCACTCGCTGCGGGCAATTACCACTGTGGTAGCGGTGGTGATAATGAGCGTGAGTGTGGCAATGAGGAGCGTGAGTGTGGATAATGAGGAGCGTGTGTGTGTGCGTGGTGATTAGGAGCATGAGGCAGGTAATTAGCGTGAGTGTGGTAATGAGCATAAGTTTGGTAATTAGTGTGAGGCTGGTAATTAGCGTGAGTGTGGTAATGAGCGTGAGTAACGTAAGAACGTAGTAAATATAGGACAGCGTAACTGTGGCTAGTGTGAGTGTGGTGTCAAGTGTGGTGTAATGCGAGTGTGAAGTGTGGTGTAGTGTAGTGCGAGATGTGGAGTAGTGCGAGTGTGGTGGAGTGTCAGTGTGGTGTTAAGTGTGGTGTAATGTGTGGTAATATGAGTACGGTGTTAGCCAGGTCCTCCAGGTAACGACAATCAGGTCCTCCAGGTAACGACAATCAGGTCCTCCAGGTAACGTCAGTCAGGTCCTCCAGGTAACGTCAGTCAGGTCCTCCAGGTAACGACAGTCAGGTCCTCCAGATACCGCCGCACAGGTCCTCCAGGTAACGACAGTTAGGTCCTCCAGGTAACGACAGTCAGGTCCTCCAGATACCGCCGCACAGGTCCTTCAGGTAACGACAGTCAGGTCCTCCAGGTAACGACAGTCAGGTCCTCCAGGTACCGCCGCACAGGTCCTCCAGGTAACGACAGTTAGGTCCTCCAGGTAACGACAGTCAGGTCCTCCAGGTAACGACAGTCAGGTCCTCCAGGTAACGTCAGTCACGTCCTCCAGGTAACGTCAGTCACGTCCTCCAGGTAACGTCAGTCACGTCCTCCAGGTAACGACAGTCAGGTCCTCCAGGTACCGACGCACAGGTCCTCCAGGTAACGTCGGTGGCTTCCAGACGCCGCCAGACGAAGAAAGACTCTCCAAGACACTCACGTGGGCTGGAAGTGCGTCCGGGGGGGGGAGGAGGAGGAGGAGGAGGAGGAGGAGGAGGAGGTAGGTGAGGAGTTGGGGTGGCCCCCGGCTCGGGCACGTGGCGGGTCTAGACGCACAGACGAACACACAGGTAGCAACGCGCGGGGCGGGTTGGGGGGTCGGGGCTGGGATGGGGGTAGGGAGAGGCGCGTGCGCGCGTACAAATCTACATGCGCACGTCCGCAGGAGAGAGGGAGGGAGAGAGAGGGAGGGAGTGAGGCGGGCGGGGGGGGGGGGGGGTGGAGAGAGTAAAGGAGCCCCCTTGGGTCTGGAAGCCGTCCAGAGTATTTCTTAGAGTTTCATGTTTTGTCACTCAGACCTGGACGCCCGCCTCTGGGAGAGAGAGAGAGAGAGAGAGAGAGAGAGAGAGAGAGAGGAGAGAGAGAGAGAGAGAGAGAGTTGAGGTAAACCCAGTTAGTAATGAACTTAAAACCATCTGCTTTATCCAAAAAAAAAAAAAAACTCCAAGAGAGTGGGTTTGGAAAATGGCTTAGGCCCATCCAGGCGGATATATATATATATATATATATATATATATATATATTATATATATATATATATATATATATATATATATATATATATATATATATATATCAAGAAGCAGAGGCAAGAGCTTGTAAGCCATGAAGGTGGCATTGTGGGAGGAGGGGGATGATGCTGGAAGCCAGTGTGGGGGGGTGAGGGAGGGAGGGAGTCACTGGGTGTGTGTGGGTGTGTGTGTGTGTGTGGGGGGGGGGGGGGCGCTCCTCCTGCTGGAACCATCGTCTCGTCAAAATTCGACCCAAGACGAGGCTGGGGGGCGCCCCCGGGCGACACGGGGCTTTGTTCGCCAGGGTCTCAACACCTTCTTAGAAAAATTCTTGCCGGAGGCATCCAGGGCGGAGGAATGAACCCCCCCCACCACCAACCCTCCCCCCCTCTATAAATAACTCCCCACCCCTCCCCTCCCTCCTTCGTCTCCTGGCATTTAAATGTCGAAAAACGCCTGATTATTTCTGACCCACAGTGACTATATATGTATATATATATATAGATTCACATAGACCCAGAGGTCGGGTATTACTGGCGTTATCTATGGTCGTTAAATGACGCGTCTGGGGGGGCGGGGGCGCGTCGTGTCGTGCAGGTATGGGTCGTCGTGGACGCAGCCTTCTTATACAAAAAAAGAAAAAAAAAAACGGGGTATAGGAAATATTATTCTAATGTCTGGAGAAACGTGGCAAGTATTCTTAAAGAACACGAGCTGGGGGGCCTTGAGAAGAACTCGCCTAATGATGAAAGGCGTCTCTGGGGGGGGAGAGGGGGGCGCGCGCTGAAGGAGGAGGAAGAGGAGGAGGAGGAAGAAGGAAGAGGAGGAGGAGGAGGAGAGCTGGAGAGGAGAAGTGGGTGGGAGGGTGGTGGGGGGGAGGGGAAGATCGGGGGTAAGAGGAGGAGGCTCTCGGAGGAGGAGGAGGAGAAGGAGGGGGTGTTGGGGGGGGAAATTTGTCCAGATCTTTATCTTGGATATGAGAGAGAGAGAGAGAGAGAGAGAGAGAGAGAGAGAGAGAGAGAGAGAGAGAGAGAGAGAGAGAGAGAGAGAACAGAGGCGGCGACTCTTCTCCAATATTTCTTCCACCATCGCTAAAATTGAAAGAAAATAAAAAAAAAGAGATACAGGGTCTGGCGAGGAGAGAGAGAGAGAGAGAGAGAGAGAGAGAGAGAGAGAGAGAGAGAGAGAGAGAGAGAGAGGAAGGAAGGACGGAGGGAGGGGGTGGTGTTGGAAGAGCCATATTTCCCCCCCCCCCCCCCCCCCACACCGAGAGCGTCCACATATCAATCTTGCATCAACAAATTATTTCTCCTACGCGGTAATCAATGGCATATTCCCCCCCACCCCTGGTCCTTCTCCCCCCACCCCCAATCTCTTAAGGAATGTGTTTTAATCAGCGTCTGTCTGGGAGATTCTCTCTTCTCTCTCTCTCTCTCTCTCCTCTCTCTCTCTCTCTCTCTCTCTCTCTCCGTAAACTTCTTTCTGGACTATAGAGACAAGCTCTCCACTCACTCCATAATCGCCTGGAGTCACTGTTGTAACAAGAGGAGCTTGGCGCTCTAGAAGGCGCTAAGACCAGGCGCTGGGTGCTCTAGAAGGACCCAGGACTATTCCTGGGTGCTCTAGAAGGCGTCAATGCCAGGCCTGGGTGCTCTAGAAGGCGCCAAGATCAGGCCTGGGTGCCCAAGAAGGCGTCAAGACCAGATCTGGGTGCTCTAGAAGGTGTCAAGACCAGGTCTGGGTGCCCAAGGCGGCGTCAAGACCAGGTCTGGGTGCTCTAGAAGGTGTCAAGACCAGGTCTGGGTGCTCTAGAAGGTGTCAAGACCAGGTCTGGGTGCTCTAGAAAGCGTCAAAACCAGGTCTGGGTGCTCTAGAAGGCGTCAAGACTAGGTCTGGGTGCTCTAGAAGGCGTCAAGACCAGATCTGGATGCTCTAGAAGGCGTCAAGACCAGGTCTGGGTGCTCTAGAAGGCGTCAAAACCAGATCTGGGTGCTCTAGAAGGCGTCAAGACCAGTCTGGGTGCTCTAGAAGGCGTCAAGACCAGGTCTGGGTGCTCTAGAAGAAGAAGGCCTGGATCAGGTCCTTTGGGGGGGCCCCCCCCCCCCCCCCCCTCCTCTCCCCGGTTGTTGTCGAGACCTGGCTCAGCTGAACTGTGTGTGTGTGTGTGAGAGAGAGAGAGAGAGAGAGAGAGAGAGAGAGAGAGAGAGAGAGAGAGAGAGAGAGGCGTCTGACTGCTCACAGAAAACCTGGTTCTTGTTCAGGGAGTTTGGAGTACGACTGAAAGTATTCCGAGAGTTCAGAACATCCCTGAAAGTACTTGGTGCAAGTTTCAGAACATAGCTGAAAGTATCCCCGAGTTCAGGATGTAGCTGACAGCACACTTGGCGACACTTACGTTAAGGTCAGATGTTACAAGAAACTATTTTTTCTCTCTCTCTCTCTCTCTCTCTCTCTCACACCATCTACAGCTAATGAATAATTATGTATAATGAGGCATCATCATGTCTGAAGTTCTTACGGTACTGATAAATATTGAACAGTGTATCAATATCAACAAAATCAAATGATGCGATTAGAAAACCCAGTTACGTTGATCAAAATAATAACAACAATAATAAAAATGATAATTATAATAATAATGATAATAATTATAATAATAATGATAATAATGATAATAATAATACTATTAACAATAATAATAAAATGATAATATTGATAATGATAATAATAATAATAATAATAATAATAATAATAATAATAATAATAATAATATCTTTCTGGCACAAAAATCTACCGAGAGAATATTGGGCACAAATATTATGCTGGACTTTCGACACTTGGTGGCTTTATTCTCTCTCTCTCTCTCTCTCTCTCTCTCTCTCTCTCTCTCTCTCTCTCTCTCTCTCTCTCTCTCTCTTCAGAAACAGACAAGGTACGAGAAAGTCTGGACAATGGGGGTGGGCGCACTCCCCCCCCTTCCACGTCCCTCGTCACCAACCCCCCCCCCCATCATCAACAGCCCGGCACCCAGTCGCAAACCCAGCGACCGACCCGACCAGCGACCACCATCATCAGCTGCCCACTCACCCCACAGCGGGCCCTAGAAACCTTTCCTTGTTCTACCTCGAGCGCCGTCGTCTTCGGCGGATGTCTGAGAGTACATTCCATTATTGCCGCTTGTACTCCGCAGTCTTGTAACCGAGGCGCTTTGTTCAGATGGCACTGTTGTCCTGGCTCTGTACCCCCCCCCCCTCCCCCCGACATTCCCCGGTCTTTATTCATGCCATTGGCTTAGTCTAGCTGGGCTGCTGTGCTGGCTTCGTTATCCTGGCTTGGTGTAGTGGCTCTGTTGTGCTGGCTTGGTGTAGTGGCTCTGTTGTGCTGGCTTGGTGTAGTGGCTCGTTGTGCTGGCTTGGTGTAGTGGCTCTGTTGTGCTGGCTTGGTGTAGTGGCTCTGTTGTGCTGGCTTGGTGTAGTGGCTCCGTTGTGCTGGCTTGGTGTAGTGGCTCGTTGTGCTGGCTTGGTGTAGTGGCTCTGTTGTGCTGGCTTGGTGTAGTGGCTTTGTTGGGTTAGGTTTGCCGTAGTGGTATGTTATAACTCCTGGAGTGTTTTCGTGGAGGTGTCTTTGTTTCCACCTTGGAGTATACATGTTCCGTTGTCTCTGTTCCCACTAATCTGTTGAAGTATTCTACTATCTCTACTTTTCTGTGCCGAGTCCAGATTGAAGTAGACTTTGTCTACCTATCTGCCATTTATCTATTAATCTACTTGTTTACATTCTGGCTTTGTCTTGATTTTCAACCAGTGTTTTTGATGTTCTTGCCTTTTTTCTTTTACAAGATGTTTTTATGCAGGTGGGTTTGATGCATTTTTCCAAAGGGGACTAAATCGTTACCTCGGTGGGTTTTCTTCAGTGATCTTTTCCAGTGTGATCAATATGCCGCTTTACTTATGTATTGGGGGGGGGGGGAGGTGTCTTCTTCAGTGGTTTGGTTACAGTATTCTCAAGTGGTGATACTTCAGTAAAACTAAAAAAAAAAAAAAAAAAAAAAGCCAGTATCATTAACGCCAGTGAGTTGGTGATGAGATCTGTGTTTGAGTAAGCCACCCGCATCCCAGATTTCCATGGTCGTTCTAACGAAAACGGTTGAGCAAAACGTTGACATTACCATCTCTGTCGTCAGATCATAGCAAATATCATTTCTGTCCTATTGTAAATATATATATATTATATATATATATATATATATATATATATATATATATATATAGTGTGTGTGTGTGTGTGTATGTGTGTGTATAAATATGAATAAGTTACCCATCCAAATCTCTCCTTTCCTATGGGTGACATACATTATCTTGCTATACACCTCTGGACTTTCTATAAGAAATGAACTAGAAAAATAAAATCTATGTCTAATTCAAATTCACTCATTCTACACATAATCTTCACCCCCCCAGTCAACCACAACCTCCGTTCTAGAACTTATCAATTCCACGAATTAACTGTAATTAAAATATGCACAAACATAAAGACACATCCCCCACCATTACTGGCTTCTGTCGTGTGACGGTTAGCGTTGCTGACATTTAATCACGCACAGGCCCGCCCGGGTTCGCTATCCCGGGCGCGGCAGTCGGCCCCACAGCCAACCCAGCTGTTCATCCTTCCGCTCGGGGCTGGTCGATAAATAGGCACTTGGCTAACGCTGGTGTGAAATTACTGATCTTGAATAACTATGTGTATTGTATGGGGAGGGAGGTTTACGCCCAAGGGGTCCCATCTCTTGAACATTCCCTACAATCAGGCATCATTAAAATGTATTACATACGGTCGAGATTTATCCTGCACTCATTTATCATTTTACATCATGCACCATTCTTATCTTACATAAAATGCTTCCTCGCATCATTTTCCAACGAATTTCTCGCTTAACTCAATGTAATTTCCTCTGGTTGTTCTATCCCAACATCACCCAATGAACTGTTCTACTTTCTATGTTATCAATTTATTTGAAAAAAAAAATCTAAAGGCTGTGATCACATTACCCCCAACTCTTCTCTCTTTCAAGGCGAGCAAATCTTTGGCTTCTAACCTTTCCCTATAACTCAGACCTCTTAATTCCGGTACCATCTTTCTTGCCCTCCTCTGGACCTTCTCTATTAGCTCTCTGTGCTTCTTTAGGTGCGATGACCAAACTTGAGAAGCATAATTTGTTTACGGCTCTAAGAAGGATGCGAACAGCGGGCTCAATATTTCCTTATCTATGAACTTGAATGCGCTCCTAATATTTGCCAGCAGACAGTCTGTCTCCTTAACTGTTCCCTTAATGTGGAACTCTGGCGACAGATTAGAGACAATGTCGACTCCCAAGTCTTTCTTGCACATAGATGTGTGTGTGTGTGTGTGTGTGTGTGTGTGTGTGTGTGTGTGTGTGTGTGTGTGTGTGTTTTGTGTGTGTGGTGTGTGTGCTCGTAGGAGTAAAGACATGGTACACATACATACAAGTTTAACAGACGGCGGAGCAACACAAGTGTAAAACTCTCTCTCTCTCTCTCTCTCTCTCTCTCTCTCTCTCTCTCTCTCTCCTCTCTCTCTCTCTCTCTCTCCGTCGGACACAAACAGTCGATCACACACACCCGAAAGCGATTACGAGCGTTGCCTGCTATCGTAACTAGCTGCCGTCATCACCACAGGTCGCTATCATTGCGCACTGATACCATCTCAGCTCGAGAGCCATGCAGTTTACTCGTTCTCTTGCTCCGTAGTCCCTCCTCCTCCTCCTCCAGCCACTTGGTGTACCCACAGACACTAGTATCTGATCCTGTGTACCTGATATACAGGTAATTATAATATCTGTCACTCAAGAGTAAAAGGCAAATCATCACCCTGTATGGTAAGACTCATTAGGCCTGTCAGTGAGGGCCATGTCCCCAGACATGGACACCCCTGGTAGGCTCATCAAACACGGACACCTTTAAAGAAACTCGAACCGAATAACAAGCTGTCAGCGGTGCTTTACCCCCTGACCCAAAGTTGGTACCCAATCTGTCTAACCAACAAAATGATGGATGAACGGCTGGGGGAGACGTGATCCACTTTGCCCCTCTGGGGGATCGAACCAAGACCAGTGGATTCGTAGTAAGCGACGCAATCTAGACACAGGGAAGATCTATTAAGACAATATCTTAGCTCGTGACTGGTTTAGAAAAAAGCATAGGTCGTATGCATGATGTGCGGTCTACGATAGGGTTGGGTAGGGCTTTCTCTGATCATATTGTAGGAATATGGAGGTTGAGAGTTGGCTGCAAAAGGTACTAAAACAAATGAGAAGGATGAGAGTAGAAAAGTTAAAGATTTAAGGGACGAAACGTTCTTTTCAGTTGGTGATGTGAAGAGGTTATGTGGCGAGAGGAAGTCATCAGAAAAACGGGTTTTCACTTCCTTCAAAATTCGTATATTCTTTCTATTCTCTCCTCTTTATTCCCCCTTTCATTATCCTCTCTCTATATTTACATTAAGGCCCGGCCTTAATGTGGACATATGTCAGTGACTGGAACCTTCAACATAAAAAAAAATTTAATCACATGAATAAATGTCTTTTGGGACAAGTATGGTCGTGTAGAGGGCATGGTAGATAACGGGTTGTTCATGAAGAAGCACAGTAGATGGTAAGAGGAGGAGAGGTAGAATGCGGTAGAGACGGACAGATGTAGGAGTGGTTAGGTCTGAGGACAGTGGAGATGTGAATGCAATGTCTAGGGATCGCAAGCAATGAAAGCATTCGGTCTGGGGGCGTTATGGCTCAATATTATGGGTCTCACCTGACGAATTAACGTGTAAAGTGAAACCGTAAATAGCACTTTTGTAAGTGTAGTAGATGTCCATGCTTCACTTCAACACACACAAGTCATAGGTTGAGGATGTGCGTAAGTGTGAGTGATGATTACGAGTATGTATGTAAATTAGGATATAGATTCATAATAAGCTCAAAAACATCTCAAAATACTAAGAGCAGAAAATTTGATGCCATTAACTTGAGCACTGAAGTATTTGGTGTCAAAATTCTGATATACAGAGTATTTACTATTAAGAATCTGATGTGAACGTGTCTGATGCCAATAAAATAATCTAACGTAAAAGTATTTGGTCCTAAATATCTATTGCAAAAGTATTTGGAGCCAAGAATCTGGGGAATTTACTATCTCTTTGTCTAACAGTGAGACGTTTGGCGATATTTTCGTGTCCACTGGCGTTGGAGAGGGCCACCTCCAGGTACGCTGTCGTACGTCTTTCGTGAGGAGGAAGAGGTGGAGGAGGAGGAGAGGGATACGAGACAGACAAGTAGCAGTTCCAGAAGGTGAGAGAGAGAGAGAGAGAGAGAGAGAGAGAGAGAGAGAGAGAGAGAGAGAGAGAGAGAGAGAGAGAGAGGAGGGACCAGATGTAGATTTTCCTACGTAACGGCAGGAGGGGAAGGTGCTACTCCTTCTTCAGGAGTGAGCAAAGCGGAGGCTGGGTGGAGAGGAATAAGGCTCGATCCTTCAGAATTCAGTTATCGCCGCTACCACAGGGACTTCAGGAGGCCGGTGCCGCTCCAACGACGGCAAGCAGAAGGGACGCCGTAGCCTTCAGGAGGATGTCTGAACTGCTTTACGCAGGGCGGGAGACGGCTTCATGGTGGCCAGAATGGCGGAAAAAGGTGCTTCGTTGAAAGAACTTGTCGCAACAGAGGAGTCTACCATTACCCTACTCCTGGAAGGAGCGCAGCCTTGGAAGGCGCTGGAGCTCTAGGAAAAGGAATCCCGGAATCGAACCAGACCCCTAGTTACATAAAAACTCTCCCAGAGGAATTTTGAATTCGATTCAAATAATACAGGTAAGATGGAGTTCTGTTCCCATAAGATATTCAGGCCCGTCTTGAGGAACTACAATGGCCTGGTACCAGACAGGAGGACAGGACAGAGACAGACGGGAGGACGGGACAGAGACAGATAGGAGGACGGGAGACAGGACAGAGACAGACAGGCGTTGCCTGGCCTCTCGCTCTCCCATGAAGGACAAGCGATCAAAAGAATGCCAGCAATGTGGCGTGTGTGGGGGATGCTGGGATGGGCTCGGGGTTTGGACGACGACCGACGGCGACGACGGAGGAGGAGGAGGAGGAAGACGACGAGCCAAGGGATGTTTCCTTGGGGGTGGCTTGAGGGGGCGGTCGACCGTGAAGGCACACAACTTGGATCTGTTTGATTCCTGAAGGTTGTGTGTGTGAGCGAGCGAGCGGACGGAGGACGATTCGCTCCGATGAAGGAGGGTCACAAGGGCGCCGCCCCACACCACACACACAGAGGGAGAGGCCGTCCGGGCCTGGCATTCCTCGCTACGTATCTACGATGATTGGCGTCCGTGCCACCGCCTGCAGCACAGCGCCACGTCGTCAACCAGTCGTAAACTTCTGGAAACACCTTTCAAAACTCTTTACACCAGACTTTTACACTCTCATTTAACGCTTAAGACGAACCACTTCTCCACGGTCTCCGGCTGCCTGCGCGACGATCAGCAGCAGGGAAGTAATGGATTCCTTCGGTTGGGACGTCTTCATTTCACGCCAAAAGGAACCAAATTCTTTCGGGTCTCCTAGGCTGCGTTACGATCAGCAGCAGGGAAATGACGGATTCCTATACGGCAAAGAATTCTTCAGTGGGACATTGTTCATACTTAACACCAAATGGACTATCTATCTAGGGGTCTCTTAGCGCACCATGGCTGCGCTGCAATCAGCAGCAGGGAAAGGGATGGATTCCATTAAAATGAAGAATTCTCTGGGACTGAACTCCGATGATGCCAACTACCAGCAGGCGGAGTCCGGTAACACCACACTAGGAATACCACCATATGTGGAGGGTGGGTTGTGGCTGGGGAAGTGGGGGGGGAGGAATTCTTACGTCATAGTGTGACGTCATACAAGCACTGACGTCATCTGTAGACAGCAGCCCCGCCCTGGCCAGCTGATAATGCTACTGTCTCTGCGGTGTTATCAAGGCCTACTGATATGGGGGTATCAGGCTGATGGCACGTGCAAAAACGAGTGCACGTGGTACACGTGGTATGTGGTGCATGTGTGTGTGTGTGTGTGTGTGTGTGTGTGTGTGTGTGTGTGTGTGTGTGTGTGAGTGTTATTGGAAAATCCTATGAAGTCAGCAGTGCACATACTGGAACAACATGTGGTGGTGGTGCACCTGGCGTGAACAGTGCACAGGCCAGGACGGTGCACACCTGGTGTGGGCAGGAGTGCACAGGGTGTGGGCGGTGCACGTGCATAGGTGGTAATGTGGTGCACGCGACTAGGGTGGTGCCACTGATGGTTTGGTGCACGTGGTGGAGGTAACGTAAGTGATGGGTGGTGTGGTGAACGTGGTGAGGGGGCTGGTGCACGCGCGAGGGAGGACAGGGCACTGGGGTAACCTGATCTCACGTGGTGTGTGTTGTGTGTGTGCTTGTGTGTGTGTGTGTTGAGCAGGCCTCGTCTGGACTCACGTGCTGCGTGGCGCGGAACACGTTGCACGTAGTGTGCACGCGCGAGCCACCGTGGCTGCACGCGCGTGCTGGTGTGGACGCTTACCCCCGGGAGGAAGGGAAGGAGGAGGAATGGGTGAGGGGGGGGGTTGGTGATGGGGCGAGGATGGGGGTTGGGGGTTGCACTCCGCCCACCAGGTTCAGATTAACGAGGTCAGCATCTCCGTTCACTTACCAAACAAAAGAAAATCCGGTTCTATTTTTTTTCTCTCTTCTATTTTGGCAGAACGCTATGTCTATTATTTAAATTTTTTCCTCTCTACTTGAATGTATAAAGGGGTAGAAAGAGGATGGGGTGTGGAGGAAGGAGGGAAGAGGGGTTCCCCCTGATCAATAATGGAACAGATAAGCTTCAAAAATCTACTACATCTACAACCCTCACCTCCCCTTCTACTTGCCTATCATAAACATCACTTTAATTCTCTCTCTCTCTCTCTCTCTCTCTCTCTCTCTCTCTCTCTCTCTCTCTCTCTCTACTGTTATCTCTAATCCTCAACTATGTGCTAAGATTCTGTCTACATGTCGTAAAAAACTATTTTCAATTCTGAAATTTATCCATCCCTCTCGATTCTCTGTTTTCAATGTCGTATTTCCACGAAAAGAATCACTGAATTTATATATATATATATATATATATATATATATATATATATATATATATATATATATATATATATATATATATGTTTGTGTTATATGTGTGTTTGTGTTATATGTGTGTGTGTTTGTTTTAATATAGGTTGTAATGATTTGAAATCGTCTCGCCGAAATGCGAGTTCTATTTAATGTAGTTCTCCTCTCTCTCTCTCTCTCTCTCTCTCTCTCTCTCTCTCTCTCTCTCTCTCTCTCTCTCTCACCGTGTAAGCGAGGAGTCATCCTGGGTTTCCCGCGCGCGTGTCGTCGTCGTCATCATCATCATGAGTCCCGGCAACAGAATCAATTGGGACGGCCTGCCCCTCCCCTCCCCCCCCTTCCCTTCCCCCCCTCCTCAACCACCCGGGCCCACCAAGCTCCCGGACTCTCCCCCCCCCAACACCCCCCACCCCCGGATTTCCCCCCCCCCCTAAGAGCCCGCTACCTGGAACCGCTCGGGCTCGGCCTCCCATTGGCCGCTCCCCCGCCCCCTGAGGATGTGACGTCACCCCACCCGACCAATCCCGCTACCGGACGTCCCCCCCAAACGACCAATTAGAGTCAGGAGAGCCTTCAATCCCACCAATGGGGGAGGGGCTCATAGAGCACGGAATGTTTTAAAAGAAATCTGGTATGTTGCGTGGTTATTTGCGCTGTGTTTTAAGATGTTTGCAGTGTTTTTCTAACACACATTTCGTCAAAAAAAAAAAAAAAATCTAAAAAAAAAAAAATTCATCCTTAAAAATACCTCAGAATTTACACATCTTTCATAAAGTTTTGCATAACCCGAAATAATTTATTCCAACCTGTAATTTGTGTCTTATTGTTCTGGGTCATTTTCATGTATAATTACTGCTAACCCGTGGCTCTTCCAGACCCATTGAAAATCAACCATTGTATGGGGGTTCATTAAGAGCATTGAAGCATCGCGATAGGTTCTTGTGGCATTACGAACTACAAGCAATGGCCTGCATTACCTATCTAATGATTAATCTAATCGCCTTTCGATTAATACACTACACCAATACACATAGTCAATCCTCAACTGGTTCTCTTAGACTGATTTCCAATACACGAATACAAGAATTAATAGAAGCATTTATCATCTGTTTATAACGAGTATCTGACCTCCGGGGGTCAGGTCAAAGGCCAGGCCAACCTACCCAAAGGTCGCACCGTCGTGCTCAAAGGTCATACCGTTGTGTTTAAGGGGTCGTTCAATCGTGGTCAACAGATTAATCAACACTGATAATCAAAAATTAATCCATAAAAACGGTAATTGACTATGCCACCCACAGATCATATATAAAATTCCTTTGATGACGACAGCTGTGTTGGCCTAACATAATCCTCATCAGTGAATGAGAATAATCAACCCAAAGCAATACTTAACTATCAATTAACGAGGCAGGACTTTCCATGTAATATAGGATCACAATCGTTGAATTTCTACATGCACTGAAAAGCATCACTTTATTAATCAATTACTTTTAAAATCACCCGGTATGGGCAGATTCCCTTTTACTAACTGCAATTCCCATACATTCACACGACTGAATGCCCCAATCAAGGCAACCAACCCCTCAGAGAAGGATAAACAGCTGGGTTGCCTGTGGGCCGACTGCCGTCACAACGATTCGAACCTATGCGCTCGACCCCGGGCGGTCCATTAATGTTAAACTCGTCGTGAGCACAACAGGCGGTGGAGAACGGGGAAAATTTCCCCCGTCGGCGCGTCGTGGTCACCACCGATGCGCTCTCTCCGAGCATGGGGAAACTACGACGAAGAGATGCGGGACAACATAATGACAAGCCACCGTGCCTTCATGCACAGAGAGAGAGGTGTTAAGAACGAACTTCCTCAACACAGAGAGAGGCATTACCTACGCAAAAGAAAGTACGGGGGTAGATAGCACGGTTTCGTAGCAAATATAACACATTCTGAGCAGTAATGTGATACATGGTCAGGACAAATGTATGGTGGATCACGAGGGCTGCATGATAAATGAAGTAATTCTATACCAATGGTGACCAAGAAAACAATAGAAATATGAATATATCAAATAGAAAATATATGGAAAGTGTTCCTGCACCCTGGACAAACTAAAAGCTTAAACAAGTCCAAGCTAAAACAGAACGTATAACGAAGCCAAAAAAGAACATATATGGAAGCTGAGAATGAGCATATATATATAGAAGCTCGAAAAAGAATATATAAAAGGTAAAAAAGAACGTATATCGAAGCTAAAAAAGAACTTATAACGAAGCTAAAATAGAACATATATATCGAAGCTAAAAATATCTTTTATCGAAGCTGAGAATAAAAGTATTTCGAAGCAGAAGAATTGCGTCTTGAGGGATGGATGAGAACATAGCGAGGGTGAAGCAGCCAGATGAAGTGGCTGGCTTCCACTGGAAGAGCAAGACGTATAATAATGTGGACAAGCAGACGAATGAGTTCGAATCCCGAAGCTGTGATGGAAGGAGGAGGCACGGCTATATCTATCCATCCAACTATCTATTTATCCCGCTATGTATCTATCTATTTATCTACCTATCAACCTATCTATCCATCTATATATATATATATATATATATATATATATATATATATATATATATATATTATATAATATATAATAATATATATCGTATAGTGATACATATTATGGCATGTCCTATCAATTTCTGTTTATCAAGTCCAATATGCGCTGCAACCTCACTATTCTGAAATAGCCTCCTATTCAACGAGACTGAGTCTGTTTACCGAAATCTGCTCCATAAAAAAAAATACATATATATATATATATATATATATATATATATATATACGATAAAGTTTTGTGACAAATCAAAATAATCCAGCCATCATTTTACGCATCATGAATCAAGACGTGTTCCATTATCTCTATTCAAACCACTAACTCCTGCACGACCAATATGGCTTCGGTAGGAAGGCGCAGGCACGGACTGCAGATCTAACGCCTTGAGCACGAAGGTACGACAATATTGAGCACGACGGTACGACCATATTGAGCACGACGGTAGGGACCTTGAGCACGACGGTACTACCACATTGAGCACGGCAGTCCGATCCTTGCCAACGACGGCCAGGTCAAATGCCAGGCCATCTTGCCCAGAGGTCGTATCGTCGTACTCAAAGATCATACCGTCGTGTAGAAGGATCGTACCGTCGTGCTCAGGGATCGGACCGTCGTTTAGAAGGATCATACCTTCGTGCTCAGGGATCGTACCGTCGAGAGATCACATATAAAAACCAAATCATATCTTACCTGTGGCCACGAGAGACGACATCCCATCTTCTCCCATGTGAACCTTCCCACCACAGTCATGGATCATTACCACGTAAAAATCCAGGAGTCGAACAATTACATTATGAACTCGACAGATCCAACCTCCTCCTCCTCCTCTGAGAAATCGGAATGTCTTTCTACGCCAACCACACTAACCCATGACTCTCTGTATTCTCCTCCACTATCAAGGACACCTCGCCAGACTCCAGCGGTCTGTTGATGACGAAATTCAGTTGTATTTCACATCATATTCTCCAGCTGTCTGATAATCATGTATCATAACTGGTAAATGCTTGACGTAAGTAGAACAGGAAGACCACTTCTTCCATACGCTCCTCAGTGCACACAGGACCTCAACCCCTTCGTCCAATTGACGTAGCCACGTTCATCCCAGATGACTAAACCATTCCAGCACCTCCAGGTCTTCCTCATCTGACCTTACATTCAAACCACCCTGTCTCACCTACCTTCATAATTACTCTTAGCTTCCTCCTTTTGCATACTCAACTAAACTCTGACACAGGCTTCTCTAGTTTCTTCCTAAAGTCTGCCACCAGAGCCGCGTCATCTGCAAACAGCAACTGTCCACCTCCCACGCCCTCTCATCCCACCCTAAGCAAACCACAGATCCGTCCCCCGCTCAGTGGTCTTCGTATGTACTGCCTTCAACACCGCGTCCACGAACATCTTAAACAGCTTTGATGACAGGACGCATTCTTAACGCAGTCCCACCTTCAAGGAGAACCACTCGCCTTCCTCACTTCTTACTCGCACACATACCCAACTTTCCTGTTAAAAACTTCTCGCTGCATTCACCAGTTTTACTCCCACATCAAATATAAGCAAAACTTTGCAAAAAGGGATATACGTCGACCATACCATAAGCATTTTCCAGATCCACAAATGCCACGTGCAAAACCCTCCATTTCTCAGAGAATGTCTCGTACACGTTCCTTAAAGCCAAACACCTGATCCACTCACTGTCTAGCACTACCTTCTCAAAATCATCACTCTCCCATCCAACATACCAGGTACACTGAACACAGGTTTACACGTCGAGTTCGAACACTCATTTTGCTCCCCTTTGCCTTTCGTCAAGGCCACAATACATACATCTCACTATTCCTCCTACACCCTTACCTTGGGCCATACAAAGGTCGAGCAGCCAAACCAATCTATCAACAGCTCTGCCACCCCCATACCATGACGGACTTTGAATAATAAACACAAAACCTTTTCTATGAATTATAGCAAAACCTATACCCAGCGAACCAGAAAATACTGTAAAAAGATTAATATTTTTTTACGGTAAATTTCCCAACAATGAGGCGATGGAAATATCTTCTGAGCGATGGATTTTAAAGATAAAAACAAAAAACTTACGAACTTGTTTTTTCATGATATCAGAAGAATAAAAGGTTTCGGGGATTTAATCCTTATTCTTCGTACTGTGAAAATTGCTAGAGAGAGAGAGAGAGAGAGAGAGAGAGAGAGAGAGAGAGAGAGAGAGGAAGATGAGAGAGGAGAAGAGAGAGAGAGAGATAGGTCGCGGGGGAAGGAGTCTGAGGGAGATATGGACGGGGAGGTTGGTTGGCTGTTGGTATTCGGAAGGTGGGCGTGCAAGAGACGAACAAGATTACCACACTCTCCACACAGCCACTCCACCACAGCTATGCTAACTAATCTCTCCCCAATGCTGGTCAGGTTTTACCTCCTCTCCTCTTCTTCTTCCTCCTCCTCCCTTCCTTCCTTCCTCCTCTTGCCAGACAGCTTCTCTCTAAAACCCACACACACACACACGAGAGCGACAGAAATACATCAGAATACATTTTCTAGACGTGGGCGAGAGGAAAAAGATCAGGTACTGTAGCGACCTGAAATACATCATCTTTCAGAAATACAATGATAGTGATACAGGAATATCAGGATTTCACCTCCGCCCGGGGATTTTAGGATTTGAAATTCATACTCTGAAATCTGTCTGGGCATTATACGCGACATTATCTGGACATATATATGTATTTCGAGAAAATACATATATAATTTCGACGTAACATTGGGATTTTTCATATGCAAGACACCATACACATTCCTACCGGAAACACACACATCATATATATATATAATATATATATATATATATATATATATATATATATATATGCGCGACTAACTGAAGCAACACATCCACACATGGCGTCTGAGCAGGCAAGCAAGAGTACGATGAATGTAAAACAGACGAGACCAGGAAAAGCTGAAATTTCAAGGACTGGAAATCATTATGCCCGTGGCATGGGATAGTGCCTACTACTGAATGGCTGCGGATAGAAGACTGTGGATCGGTGCTGGTGTAATGCGTGGATAGATGTCATCTATGGGCGCAGCGTGTGGATAAATGCATAAATGTATTGTGTGAATAAGCGAAATATATGGATGTAGCATGCAGACAGATGTATATCTACTTCGAGTGGATAAATGTATAGGCTGTAACGTGCGGATAGACCCATAACTGCCACATATGGATAGACGTAAACATAGCTGTAACATGTATATATCATACCTGATCGCCGCTTACCATCTTAGCGAGGTAGCGCCAGGAGAAGTCGAAGAAAGGCCTCATCCGCTCACATCATCCATTCTATACTTGCCCCGAAACCACAGCTCCTGTCCACAATCAGGCCTCACAGACCTTTCCATGTTTTACCCCGGACGCCTGGCAGGCCCTGATTCAGTCTATTGACACCACGTCGACCGTAGTATACTACAACGTTCCAATGCACTCTATCGCGTGCATGCCCTTCACCCTCCTGCATCTTCAGGTCCCCGATCGCTCAAACTCCTTTTCACTTCGTCCTTTCATCTCCACTTTGGTCTTCCGGTTCTCAAGAGGCGAGAATTGGACTTTGGAAAACAGAAAGCAACCTCGAGTCCAAGAAATCTTTAAGACGTCAATAAAAAAAAAAAAAAAAGTAAAAAACCTGAGAAGTCAAAAGAGGATATAATCACTGTGGTTCAGTGAGCTGCCCATCCCAGGAGCCAATCAGAGGCGCGGCAGGAACGAGACCTAATTAACGTAACAAGGCAAACCTAGTGGCTTAACAGTTTCTTAATGAGGTGCTTAGAACTGGCTTTAAGATCATGCTGGCAGCGACAAAGCCAAGAGAGGGTCAATACTGAGCCAATTAAAGTGTGTATTCATTCGGTATGGCTCTGAAGGTGAGGGGGTGTGTGTTGGCCGTGGCCCAGGGATGGTGGTGGTTGTGGTAGTACCATGTGGTGGTGGTGGTACTAAATGAAGTGGTAGGGGACGGTGGTAGTTGAAGTGGTGGTGGTGGTAGACGAAATAGTAGTGGCGAAGGCGGTAAATGTGGCAGTGTTAGTGATGCTGGAAGATGAAGAGGTGGTGGTGGCTGTAGTAAATGTGGTAGTGGCAGTAGTGGTAGTGTTAGTGGTGGCTATGGTAAATGTGGTTGTGGCAGTAGTGGTGGTGCTGGTGGTGGCTGTGGTAAATGTGGTAGTGTACTAGTGGTAGTGTTGGTTGTAGATGTGGCAGTGGTGGTACTATAAGCAGCGTCTTTCAGGAAGGTCACCCGTCCGTACCAGTACGTACAGTGACACTGGACACTGCTACAGTATCTTCATCAACAACAGTGACAAAACCTCTCCCAACAGAAACTAGAACAACAACAACAACAGATAAACAGACTGTCAACTGCAACCTCTACGAATTCGCCCCGTCTCCCCTCCTGCGTCAGGATAGCCGACCCGGCCATCCACCATACCCCTACTTCCGCAGGTTCTTGAGGATCCATCTAGATATACGATCCTTTACAGGGCGTACCCCGGGAGGCTCTGGCATCCTCCAGTACCAACCAAATGCCTTCGAATCCCCCCCTTCAAACCCTTAAAGACGGCGCCCTTCAAACACACTGGCGGCTGGAGTGACATACAGCAGAGGTCCTGGACATGGCAAGTCTTCCCGACTATTGACGCGAGTTCCCCTACCTTGATTATTATAGGCAAGAGGGACGCCTCCTTTCAGCGGAGGGCGAAGGAGCTTATGCTACGGTACCTGAATAAAATAAGATCAGGGGGTTTTGTAATGCCTATTTCATAGCAAGGTTGTGGGCAAACTTGTCGTCCTCAGCAGTGTAAATACGCTATTCACTTCCTCTGACCCGCAAAGCCGCTACAGATGATAAGTACGACGTGAATCTATACACAGAAAACTAGGACATTTTTTTTCCTAAAGAAATTGTGAAAAGCTTTCTTACTTTCTTTCCTAATGTGTGTGTGCTGTGGATTCAGCCACTCCCTAGCTTACATGTATGACCAATCGTTATCTAGATTCTAAGAACAAAATGGCCAATGAATTAAAATACATCGCCCATTTTTCCATGAGACGTACGACGGGTGGCAGAACTTGAACAAAAAAAAAAAAATGTCGGGTTTGTTCCCTGTCTATAGACACGCCGAGAAAGTTGCCAAACGCCAGGTGACCAGCCCCATGCGGACTTGCCAATAATTTATCCATTTCCATAGTACAATAGAAATTACTGGATGCTGGGGTGATGTATTTTGGAAATTGGTTAATGATGAGCGGGAAGGTCAGGCCTACAATATGGGAGGCATGGAGAGTAGAGTGACGGGGCTGTGCAGTTATGCCACCGAACAATGTCATTCCGCCGTTCTCCGATGTTGTGGGTGTATCTTCTCGGTGTAAGTCCGAGTGCAAAGGTCAATGGCCATTTGGTAAACGTAAGATAGTGTAGTACAGAAGCTCAAGTCTCTCATCCTGGGAGAGACTGTGGGACAAAAGGTCCCTCCTCCTGCGACAGATAGTGAAACAGAGACGCTAAAATCTCTCATCGTGACAAAGGCGCTAAAGCCAATAAAACTTCTCCAAATCCCTCCCACTCAAGCCCCCTAATTCCTTCTACTTATTTCTTCCTCAACTCATCATCTACTTCCATCCTTGTACTTTCCTGTCATTCCACTTCCCCTATTTGTATTCTCCATCTCCCTACATTCCATCTCGCTACCCCCTCCTTTCCCTTGATCTTCCATTCTACGCATTCCTCGTCTCCTGTTAAAAGTAATCTTCAATACGAATTCAGGACCCTTGGGTATGATGGAGTCACCTTTGACCTGACCCTTAAGGCTCAGGTCAAAGGTCGTGCTGTCCTGTTCAAGGATAACATCTTGCTAGTTGGGTCGTCACATTACGCTCAAGGGTCGTACCATCGTGCTCAAGGGTCGTACCATCATGCTCAAGGGTCGTACCATCATGTTCAAGCGTCGCACCATCATGTTCAAGGGTCGTACCATCGTGCTCAAGGGTCGTACCATCATGTTCAAGGGTCGTACCTTCGTGCTCAAGGGGTCATGACAAGTTGCATGGGGACCTTGAAGAAAGATAACCCCGGCTGATGTATGAAGGCGGAAGCGAAGGGGGAACAGATAACAAGCTCTCATTACACGAAGGGGAAGGTGTACCAATTACCGTAGTGGTGATGGGGGGGAGGGTGCAGAAATGGAGGAGGAGGGTGTGGAGAGAAGGGGTGGGATCGGGGGGGGGGGGGGGTTATTAAGTGATGGGGCATGGAAGATCGTCCATGGCCACTCGCAAACCAGCTCTCAAGAGGCGCCGAACACATTGGGTCCTTTCCCCCTCCCCCTCCCATCCAACGAACCAGGGAGGGAGGTGCGGCATCGACCCCGCCACCTTCACCTCCCGACGCCTGAGATCCTTCTTTCCCATGCCGCAGTTCGACGATACAGTCGCACGGAGCCCATACCAGCCAACAAAGACCGCTAAAGAATAGTCCTATCTCAAACAGGGAACATTCCTATCCTAAGCCAGGTACCCGTTCATCGACCAATCCTGAGGAGAGGATGAACAGCTGGGTTGACTGTGCATCGACTGCCCAGCCCAGGGTTCGAACCAAAGCGGGTTTGTGCTTGGTACCTAGACAGCAGTGCTGACCAATGCACGCTGAAGCCTTAAAGCCCAAGTCTAAGTAACGACTGTCATAACCCCGTCTTTATTCTGTTCAATTACTCAACCTTATTTTTTAAGCTTTTGATCGCTGAGAAAAAAAGAGTGGAGGACTGCGTCACCCTGCAAGGGGGACCTGGTCCCTCATCCCTTGATCCCTTCCCGAACGCTACAGGTGACCCCTGCCCTGTGACGGAGTGACCTGACCCTCCTCCGTATGTCATTTACAAAAGCCACAAGACAGAAGTGTTCACATCCTTCTGTTCCAGGGGGCGTTTGTCTTTCGAGATATTTACAGCAACAGGAGACCCAGCTTCACTCAGTAGGTGGAATGAAACGATGCCCTGCATTTATTGTGCTTGGGTGTGCAAAAAAAAAAGGACCTACTTACGTTTGTGTGATTACATGAACTGCCGATTACGGAGAGAGAATCTTACACACGCGTGCTGCCCCATCTCTTACCCTTGTGTGAGTGTGTGTTGTGTGGGTGTGTGTACCTAATACACGATCTCTGGCCGCTGTTAGCCTCTTCTGATATTCTATTTCCATCCTCGGTTGCGTCAGGAGAATACATTCACCCGGACATCATCTATTTTTTTCCGGACTCGATCTTGTGTGTGTGTGTGTGTGTGTGTGTGTGTGTGTGTGTGTGTGTGTGTGTCAACCACTGTTTGCACGACGCCACAGAGTTAGAGATGTGTGATCAGACGTGTGTGGGTTGGTGTGAAGATAATGTCTCTACGTTGTATTCGAAATAGCCTTGAGTACGGCGGTGCGACCAATGAGCACGACGGCACGGCTCTCGAGTACGGCCCGTGCCACTCCTGAGCACGACGTGACAGCCCTTGACCATGGCAGTACGTCTCTTCAGCACGATAGAACGAACCTTCACTATGAAGGCTCGGCCCTTGAGCACGACCTTTGAATACGACGGAACGGACCTCGGACGCGGCGTTACGACCCTTGAAAACGACGGTGAAACCCTTAAATACGTTGGTAAGACCTCTAAGTTTGATGGCCTGACCTTTGACCTCACTCTTCATGCCAAATCTTGAGGTCAAAGGGCATGCCAACATTCCGAAACATCGTACCGTCGTGTTCAAGGGTCGTTCCAACATGTTCAATGGTCGATTATACCATAAAACGCCTGTTATAACACGGCTGAATAATACAATAGTCATACGTATAATTTTTTACGTGAGTCTCAACACTCCATTTTCTGTTCATCTCTTCAACTGGTGACAAAGATAATTTGTAAGGGTAACTTAGATAACAGTGTCCTTTTCTAAAATAGTTTAAATTCTTGAACGAATGATTAAAATGCTATCAACTGACATGATAAAACGCTATAAAGTTTGGACATATCTCTGTAATATCAGCTTTGCTTGCAATAAAGATGATTCACTATTGAATTATACATTAACTTTTAACCTTACTACAAGATTTGTTGTTCACATTTACTCTAGAGTCACGTAATACAAATTAAAAACAAAACATGTATTTCTTTCACAAATGTTTAATACTTTACGCAGGTGTGTAGAATATCAGAACAAAACCTACATATTGAAAATCGCAACATTACTTAAGTACCCCTTGTAATTCTCTGTTACCCGTTGATAGGATGCAAAGCACAGAAAATGGAGTATGGAGGCGCACTCATTAAATCTACGCATAACTATTATATTGTTCACCTGCGTCATCATATATATAATTATATATATATATATATATATATATATATATATATATATATATATATATATAATCTGGAAACAAAACAGTAAGTTATGCGAAAATTATATGTTTTTGCATACACATTCAGCTGTTCTATAATCTATTCACTGTACGCTCTTAGTATGAATTATAATTATTCATACTATTCATACAATTACAATGCTAAGAGCGTACGATTATACAGTGAATAAATATGCTGATCAGTATACATCATACACACCTGAGTATGCCATCATAACTCATGAAGGTGATGAATACGGACGTGTTATTCATTGGGTAAAAACAATTAACAAACGAGTCCATCATTATTCACTTACCCCCATCTGATCCAGTCACAGCCCCATCGAGACGGGGCCCCCATCAATCACAGCCCCTTCCCCACACATCCCCCATCGTTCAGTCCCCATTTGTCTCAAGACCCGGATGTAGTTACTAGCTAACGACCACCATACCCTCCAATGTGTTTACCCACACCACGAACCCCCCCCCCCCCAGAGAAAAACAAACAAACACTAGAACCGCTATAAAGAGCAGAACTCCCCACCAGTATAGCAATAAACACATCTTCCTACGTAATGGAGGCCTTGCCATCACCACCATTAAAAAAACTCACTTCATCCTGACCCAATCTCTCTCTCTCTCTCTCTCTCTCTCTCTCTCTCTTCTCTCTCTCTCTCTCTCTCTCTCTCCCCATACAAATGAAGACCTCCACAGCGACAACCTCCCACCTCGCTGACCCATCTGTCCAACCGATGAGATAGCGATCACAGATAACCTCGTAATGGACCAATCCTGTTAGGTGCCCTTCCCATGGCAATCCCACATCAACCCCTCCTCCCCTCCAACCCCACTTAAACCTCCTCTACCGCATCTGTCAGTCCAGACCATCCTACCCTACCCCAAGAACCACTGCAAATCCCACTCCTCAGTCCCTCATATAGGTCGTCAGTAGCGCCCCCCCAAAACAAAGATTACCATTATCACAGCTGTTCCTACCCCAGCAGCCAGTTCTCCACCCTCCCTCACCCAAGACTCCATCCAAGCCACCCTACCATCATACCCTCCCCACAATACTCCTCCACCCTCCACCTCTCCATCACAAAGGTCCTGACAATCCACTTCCATTCACCACCATATTTACTCTTCCTCCACCGCAATCCATCAATGCGAACCACACCTCATCGCCATCACTCTACCCCCCCCCCATTCCACCAAGATATCCACTTCCTCCACCATTCCACCAAGAGATCCACTCCCCCCATTCCACCAAAAGATCCCCTTCCCCCCATTCCACCAAGAGATCCACTCCCCCATTCCACCAAGAGACTCACGCCCCCATTCCACCAAAATATTCACTCCCCCATTCCACCAAGAGACCCACTCCCCCCATTCCACCAAGAGATCCACTCCCCCTAAACACACAACTCCTTTCCAGTGATCTTTCTTCAACCTATTCCACCTTCATCAACCTATCGGCCTAAAACTGCCTTCAAACCCAAACCCCTCCAACACTTTCAGAATGTAGGAGAGAGAGAGAGAGAGAGAGAGAGAGAGAGAGAGAGAGAGAGAGAGAGAGAGAGAGAGAGAGAGAGAGAGAGAGAGAGTCGAGTGTAAATCTAATTATCATCATAGACAACGGAATTTGGCCATCTCAATCAGGCAGAAACAGGATCTGCCTCCCTCCCCCCCATATCCTCCCCCCTCCCCTCTTTTTCCCCCCCACTCACCCACCCTCCCCCACTCCGAGGCCAGGACGTTTCCTGAACTCAATTCGCCCCTGCCAAGATCCCGCAGATCCTCCTGTTATCCATTTTTACTGCCGCCTGTTCAATCCCGCCGACTTATTTCCATGAATAGCCAATCAGATAGCCAGCCCGGCGTGACGTCATGGATTAGTCAGGGAGAATTTATGTACGGAGGCCAGCCATCAAAGCAATGGGAGAGAGAGAGAGAGAGAGAGAGAGAGAGAGAGAGAGAGAGAGAGAGAGAGAGAGAGGAGGATAGATTTAAGAACGATCAATCCTCTTTAATCTCAATCATTATTCCTCTCTCTCTCTCTCTCTCTCTCTCTCTCTCCTCTCTCTCTCTCTCTCTCTCTGACTGAGTGGAAGATAGAAATGCGTGGGGTTGGGGGGTATTAGCAGTAGAAAGTAGATGAGTTGATGGAATGGAGGCAGAAAACCTTACTCAACCCAACGACTCCCCTGGAGCCATTGCAAATGTTTTATGGGCGGACGATTACTGACTGCAGAAGAGAGAGAGAGAGAGAGAGAGAGAGAGAGAGAGAGAGAGAGAGAGAGAGAGCGAGAGAGAGAGCTGGATCTTCACGCTGGAATAAGGAGGGAGGAGACTTTTTCCATGGCCAGAAGATTACTGGAAGGGGACAGTGGACGCTCGTGAGTGGGAGAGAGGGGAGAGCCTTCTGGAAATCGGCCGAGGTCTGTTTCCAGAACTGTTTTTCTTCTTGATCTGCGAGAATTTGCCGGCCGGATGAATTAAGACCCCGTGCTTGAGCATGTTCGCGGATGATGACCAAGTCGTGGTGGAGGTAGGGGGAGTGGGAATTAAAGCGAGGGGGATTGCATCGAATTGCAAGGGGACCAAGATAAAGGATAGTCCAAAGTTGGTCTGATACACGGATGATGAGACTCCTCCTGGGTGAACGTGAAGTAATGAGGACGTGACACAGCGAAGGAAGGCCTCGATGCGAGTATCATCACGCAAGAAATAAGCTGCAGGAGACTGTATGTGTGTGTGTGTGTGTGTGTGTGTGTGTGTGTGTGTGTGTGTGTGTGTGTGTGTGTGTAGGTGTGTGTGTGAGATGAGAGAGTTAGGGAGAGGGGACTCGACATCCTTCCTGACCTGTCGCTGGAGAGTCCGCCTTGCGGGCAATAGTAAAGGAGGCAAAATGTTGACTGAGGGTAGAGAAAGCTCAGGAGATGAGGCCCCACGAGCGTAGAACTCTCCTCCCCTGTTACAGTACAAATAGGAAATTACCGTCTCTCTCTCTCTCTCTCTCTCTCTCTCTCTCTCTCTCTCTCTCTCTCTCTCTCTCTCTCTCTCTCTCTCAGCTTCGCAGGCCGAGCCGACCCGACCCCCTGAAGCAAAGCCACAACAACGGCCAACTTTCTATAGCGACCGGGTCGCTAGCCCAGCCTTCCTCACAGACGTTGGTTTACACGACAACCTCTCCCCACCTCACTCCACCCAAAGAACTTCGCTCCAGCCACCCTGACAACCTTCAACCTAACCCCATCCAATCCAACCAACCTCCTAAAACCTCATCCCGTCCCACCCTAACCCCCTAAGAAGAAAAAAATATTGCATGCGACCGAGTTCTTGTAATATAAGGTAGACTCAGAAATATGAGGCAGAATTGGGACGATGGAGGGGTGGGGGTGGGGGGGAGACCCAGGAAAATGAGGCTGACCGAAGATGATGGAGGGGGTTGGGGGGGCCGACTCCAAGAAGATGGGGGAGCAGGAGACCCAGGAGGAAGATGGGAACAGAGCCAAGACGCTGAGGGAGGCTCAAAAAAGACGGGACAGACCCCCACGTCGAAGGCAGAGCTAAGGGGGTAGGGCAGAGAGAGAGAGAGAGAGAGAGAGAGAGAGAGAGAGAGAGAGAGAGAGAGAGAGAGAGAGAGAGAGAGAGAGAGAGAGGAAAGAGGAGAGGGGAGGGGGAGACAGATCACAGATAAGGCGAAGGATCGGTGGGGAAGCAATAACATTAACAACAGATAGGGTCTTAATCAGGCTCACGAAGATTACCGTGGCAGGATCCCAACCGGCGTTCTTCCTGCTTATCTTAATGCTGGACAGGCTGGAGGAGGAGGAGGAGGAAGAGGGAAGAGGAAGCGACATATGTAGTAGTTGCCAAGGAAACGCTACTCCAGCATGCCCACCGCTCTGCAGGTCTCAGCATGAAGACAATCCAGAGGACCTTAGGTCTATGTACCCTTGGGTAGGTGTAATTGCCAGTTGGCCTCGTGAGATTTGCACATTTGCAGAACTAATGGCAGACAGTCCATGCTAAGCCAGCGAGTCAGGGTGTTTCAGACATCCTGCACGTCATCCCGTTCCTCCTGGTATCCTATCGTCCAAACCACCTCACCAGCGCATCCCTCGCTGTCATCCCACATCCCCTAGCAACAAGACCATGACCTATTCCTCTCCTCAAGCCTACAGAGTTCACGTTCACTTCCCGTATGTTCTTAACACTCGGATGGTTATACGAATGATGATCAGTCGTCATTGTCCGGCTGTTAAGGGGATGTTTGTGAGAAAGTTCGAGGTCGACTGTGAGCTCATTCGAAGTTAAATGTAGAGTCGTTGTGGGTTGGTATATAGGAGTGGTGAGGCCTGGGTGTAAAGATGGCGAGAATTCTTGCTCATTCGCTGAAGCTTAGGAGTGAGAGTAATTTTTTTCTTTACTATATTGAAGATATCTGCTCTCTCTCTCTCTCTCTCTCTCTCTCTCTCTCTCTCTCTCTCTCTATCTATCTATCTATCTATCTATCACAGCTACCAAGATAACCTCCATCTCCAAATTATCACACCACAGCAGCTACTACAATCTCTTTCCCCTCGCAATCACCAACACCCACATAGCCACTCTTATAATCCTCATTCTCCCTCCAATCTCCAACACCCAAAAAAACACGGCTTTAACCCTCATCCAATCACCAACACCCAAACAACCACCAATTTAACCCCTTACCAAATATCCAACACCAAAATAATCATCACTTTAAACCCCCATCAAATCACCAACATCCAAACAACCATCTCTACCCCTCCCCAAACCTATCCAATCACCAACACACCCAGACAATCACCAATCCTCCTCCTTTCCCCCCTCCAATCGTATCTCTCCCCCACCTCCTCCTCCAACCCATTAGAACACCCTTCACCAATTCAACGTCCCAAAGCCACCAGAGTCGGGGTATAAAACGAACCAAATTCCCTCCTCCAGACACTTGAATCATAAAGAGAGTAATTTACATCCTATCACCGTAATCTCTCAGACAATTACAGATAGCTTTTGTGCGGCCCGACGTCTATTGACAACGGTGGGGAGGAGGAGGAGGAGGAGGTAGAACCGTCATCGAGGAAATTCCTGCTGACACAGACTCTTGGAGAGAGAGAGAGGCAGAGGAGGAGGGAAAAAAACAATGTTAAGAAAAAAGATATCTATTGCTTCGGGGGAAAGAAAAAAAAGAAGACAGACGCAGAAGCTAAACTTTGAGCTAGACAGGAGCTAACGACAGCTCTCTCTCTCCTCTCTCTCTCTCTCTCTCTCTCTCTCTCTCTCTCTCTCTCTCTCACACACACACACACACATGGCTAGTCGTCCAGACTGACCACCTACTAACCTCCAAGGCGCTGAAAATGTCTAGGGGGGTCGACCACCAGACATCCCCTCAGGGTGGAGAGATGCGAGTATCTTATGAATCGCAGATCGTGGGATTAACCCCGTCATACAAGTACACATCACGTACATGGATCTCACGATCATGATGATGCATACATACGTGTATCTCACAGACTAAGGTCTTCGTGTAGAAATGAGACTTCATGGACACGTAAGGAGTTTGTCAACTAAAAGACCCTCTCAATCAGTTATATATATATATATATATTATATATATATATATATATATATATATATATATATATATATATATATATATATAGGTTGGATCTGGGTAGGTTCGAGTACAGACCTAACCCGACATAACCCGAAGTAACCCCACCCAAACTAATCTAATCCAACCCAATCTAACCTAACCCAATCTAAACTCACTCAACCAAACCCTACTCTGCCCCTAGCCCAACCTAACCTTACCAAAACCTAACCTAGCCCAACCCACCCTAGATGAACGTTGCTTGGAGGAGGAGAAGGAACCTTGAGGCGATCGTCTTCCTCTGTGATGCACTCCAAACACACGATGGTTGGGCATCATCAGCAAACACCACCACCAGCCTCTTGTCTAAAGCATAATATTAACAATAACCAAACCAGAGACAAGCATTATAATGGAACGAGGCGAGGCTAATCCTATCATTACAACCCAAGGGATGGGACTGTCCTTGGCCGAGATAATTAGTCAATTAGGCTGAATTAATTGAAATGACAGCCTCGTCTGGAGGCATAAGGAAAAGAAGATGGGGGTCCACCGCGAGCAACGTCAGACCCGGATCGCATTTTGTGTCGCATAATTCACCGCCAATCTTTATTATGCTTTACCCGAAAGGCAAGGAAATTTATCGGGTCATATTTATTCAGATGTTAAATAATGCCAGAAGCAGATGATTTTCAATATCGTTGTTCATTTAATAATGCCAACTGCAAAAGTTCAATAATTCTATTCATCAAAAACTGTCAATAGCAGATCTTCAATGATGTTATTCATCTAATGATACCACTAACAGAAGATCCTCTTCAATAAATGTCAGTCATTGAATAACGGCCAACCGCAAAATACCC
The DNA here is from genome assembly GCF_036320965.1 of Panulirus ornatus. NCBI lineage: Eukaryota > Metazoa > Arthropoda > Malacostraca > Decapoda > Palinuridae > Panulirus > Panulirus ornatus. The sequence continues at coordinate 53,240,809 of NC_092240.1, read as the reverse complement.
TCTTCAAAAACATTCGTCTACGCAGATAATTTTCCGTAACAACTGTAGTAAAAAGTACTTTTCCCGACCACTGCAGAACCTACAGCAAATAAAAGAAGAAAAGTAACAGTTCCAAAAAGATCAACAGCTCCAAATAGAACACATCATAGCAAAAAGTGTTGACAACACATGCCTTCTTTATGCCAATTAACGTTGGCAAAAAGAAAAAAAAGAATCTACATCGCTACAAAATATTCAAATCCTTTTCTTTTTTTTTTACAAAAATGAATAACCTTGAATTTCCAGTCCTGATTCATAAGCACGATAGAGTTGCATTCATATTGGAGTACCCGGCGTATACGAAAATGGGGAAAAGCCTGCCGAGTTGTCTGCTGAAAGATGAAAGGTGACTGGGAATCCCTGGCTTAAGATGTGCATATTCATAAGACTGAGGATCAACGTGGAGTATAGGATTATGTACTGACTGGTGAGCATGGGAGAAGCTGTTGGATGAAAACGTGCCGAGAGTAGCCACAGATGGGACGTCTGATCTTTTCTTTAAGATGGCTTGCGTGAATAAGCCTGGAGAAGTGGAATATGTGGCAAATAGATATCGGGAGAGATTAAATGATGAATGACATAAGGTGAGAATCAAAGATAAGAATTAATGATACTCAGGAAGTGGAGTAGTGGAGGGTATTTGGAGCAGCAGTCCCTAAGTGTGCGAGTTAAGTGTGTAGCATTCGGAAGATGGGACAAGGACGTATGAGAAAGGGTAATGAGTAGTGAAAAAAATAATAAACAACTGTAAGGTGTATGCTAGATATCTGAGCGAAGGCATGCGTGTGACTGAGAGGAGTACAAGAGAAATATACAGGAACTGAAAGAGGCCAAGAGAGAAATGGGGTTAAAAAGTGACCACGAACTTAGGAAAGAAGAGGGAAACATATATGAAAAAAAAAATTGTGGATAATGATTAAAAGAACAAGAGAATAAATGAGGGTAACAATAAGGAAAGCTGATGGGGAAGTGTTAACAAAGACGTGAAGAGATTGGGTTGGAAAGAGGGTTTCGAAGGAGGGCGGTGCTGTCACCGGGCTGAACCATGGAATATGAAGCAATATGGAGTAGTCTGCGGAGCTTGGCTGTGGGTTGTTAGCATTGATTTCAGCACATTACACATGATACCTTGAGGGTGAACGTGTGAAAATGAGACTATTTCATTGTCTGTTCCTGACACGTTTCACTAAAGTGGGAAAACACCAAGATATATATATATATATATATATATATATATATATATATATATATATATATATATATATATAATATATATATAAAGCAATATACACATTCCAATACTTATAATTCATTCGTGTGAATATACATACATACATACACCCTTGCGTTCAGACCACCTCACAGGAACAGATGAATGCATTTATTCATACGTACATACATACAGTCATTCTTCCATGCAAAACTTTCAAATGTAAGTTACAATATTTCCTTTGGAAAAAGTGGAAACTTTTTGCAATAATATAATATATATATACATACATACATACATACATACATATAGTGAAACAGATCAATGTTTGGGAAAGAAAATGTAATTCACATTAGTGACGGTACAATATACAGTCAGGCTAGGTTGAACCAGGATAAACTAGGTTAGGTCAGGCTTCACTGTTACAATCTTTTCCTAGTACTAGCACATGCAGGCACTATCTTAGATTGGTCCTGTTTCATCTGACACCATATCTTACGCATGGCTCTATCTTATCCTGACACGCTCATATCGCAGCGTTATATCAGTGCGATACGTAGCTTCCTTAAAACTATCTTATCTTTCCTGATTCTGTCGCATACTAGCCATAAGTCATACTTATCCTCGCATCCTACCTCATACTAAGCCTCCTTCAAAGGAATTTCATGACAGTATGTTCTCTCTTAATATCTTACAATTACGTAACCTGATACTATTTATATCTTAAAAGATATAACACCAAATACTTTCACTACCTAGGACTGATCCTGTGTGTATCACCAACACATCATTATGACATTCCCCTGTACTAAGATAATATCATGACGTTACTAAGATAATCTCATTAACAGTATCAGATACTACGATAATCTCATTACAACAATCAGTTATTAAGATAACATCATTCACACTATCAGCTACTAAGGCAATCTCATTGATACCATCAATTATAAAGATAATTTCATCAGCGCTACCAGATACCAAGATAATCTCATTAACACTATTAGATAAAGAGATAATCTCACTAGTACAATCAGGTACACAACTTTGTGAGCACAAATCACTGGACATATGGGAGTATGGTAGCAAGTTAAGTTCTCAATCCATGCTTGTGTTTCTTATCTTATCGTACTCCCATACCAAACTGTCTCAAACAAGTAAGCTGTGTGGATAAGCAACTCATTATTCAAATGGCACACTAGACTGTTATTCGATGCAGGATATAATAATGTACGTAACGATCATTTTCTTCGCTAATTTTGAGTCTCTCTGAGACCCCCCCCCTAACCCACCCCCTGTCCATCTTCCATTATGAAATAAGGGAAGGGACAGGAAAGGGATAAGGGGACGCTGAAGGGTGGATAGAGAAAGGGAGAGAAGATTGTCCAAAAGTGCAATAGAAGGAAAAGGCAGGGGTTAACAAGGCGACCCAACGTAATGGCAGAGCGGGGTGAGGGACGTTAAAGAAAACGGTGAGAGGAGGGGTGGGTGGTGATGAGGAATCTGTAAGGAAGGACAGAGAGAGAGAGAGAGAGAGAGAGAGAGAGAGAGAGAGAGAGGACCGTTAGACAAGGGAGGATGTGTGAAAGTAATGAAATATGGCGAAGCAAGAAAGAGAGATTACACTTGCAAGCAATATATACAATTTATGAAAAATGTTTTGGACAACACTGGAAAATATATCATTTATAATAACAATAATAATAATAATAATAATAATAATAATAAATAATAATCATTATTATTATACGTCACAGGAACTCTTATGGAGCTCCTGCAGCTTCCAGCCTGCACTCCAAGCAGGAGCAGGGAAATGATGGACTCCTTTGGAAGCAGGAGGGGTCCTCAACATGACTGTACTTCTTTCCGCTTTCCCGATCATACATCCTCGTCTAATGCCACTTCTCCCCCGCAGTGTAGTACCCACTTGCAAGCAGAATTCAACAACCGTAACAGATCAATTGAAAACGGACGCGTGGTCTATCATATTCAATGGTTCATTTTACACAATCGCTTCCGACATATTTTAGGACGAAAATTAAAGATACATTTTTTTAAGTCTTAATTTTATCCCCCCTTACCCGTGTTTATTTGCCATGCCCCGCTAATGCCAGGTAGCGTCAGAAACAGACAGATAAAAAATGGCTTCCTTTGCTCATCCATTTCCTATCTGTTGTGTATAAATGGAGCGAAACTATAGCCCGCCATCCACAGATAAGCTCTACAGAACATTCCATGGTTTTCTCGGATCATTTCCTATACCCTAGTTCTGAACGTCGACCCTTGTATACCACGCCGATCCCATTCAGTCTATCCCAAGCACGCTTCTCACCCTCCTGAATATGAGGGGCCCCGGCACCTCAAAGCCTCCCTCATTCCATCTATTCATCTCCTTATTAGTCCTCTCCACCCTCTTGTTCCCTCCATGTTGATCTTAGTCAATCTTTCTTCGCTCATCCTCTCCATGTGTCCATACCACTGTGACGCACCCTGTTTAGCTCGCTCGGTCATACTCCGCTTACTATCACGCCACCCTGTTACACTATCATTCCTTACACGATTAACTACACCACATAATGTCCTCAATCACTTCACTTCCGACACGTCCACCCTCCTCCAGCCTGTAGCATCAGAGGCCCAAAGCTCGCATCCACTCTTTCAGGACAACATCATTAAACAAACCCATCTTCGCCACCAAAGACAATGACCTTTCCTTCTACACACGCTCTTCAATACACCCTCGACCTCCCTATCTTTTCCCATGACTCAAAATTTTTTCCCAATCGAACCGAAGACACTAACAATATCCGATATCAATTTAACGCAATTTAACAACCCCATTTAAGGACGGTGAGGATACCGACCTGAAACAGATACGAAAGTCTGTTTTAGCGGGAAACAGCAGACCCCATCACGTGAAACATGCTTCAGTGGAGACACTGACAATAAATTATGATAATCATTCCTCTCTCTCTCTCTCTCTCTCTCTCTCTCTCTCTCTCTCTCTCTCTCTCTCTCTCTCTCTCTCTCTCTCTCTCCTCTCCTATTCGTCCCAATCTTCACTTCTCTCATTCTACCTACCATTGTACCCAACCATCAGTTCCATCTACATCAGTCTGTAACTTCACTGTCCCATCTCCCTCGTCTTCTACCAGGATCTTTTGATACTTCTCAGTGATCCTGCTTTTCCAAAGGCTTCCCTATCAAGCATCTACGTTTCTTAATCTTTCCTTGTTCCATTCCGTCGTCCTCAATCATTATTGCTCCATCCTAACCACCTCTCTCATCATTCTCCTCCTCCATTCCTTTCTTACCCCCTCCTGTTCCACGCCCGTCGTCACTTTTTTAACCTAATCAAACGTTGTTACGTTCTATCTCCTTACATTCCGTTTTCCATACTTCTTGCACTAATCTCTCTCTCTCTCTCTCTCTCTCTCTCTCTCTCTCTCTCTCTCTCTCTCTCTCTCTCTCTCTCCTTCTTCCCCCTCTAACATAACTCGATAATTTTCGCGTTTATTTCGTCCCTCTCCCCTATTTATTTCATCTTGGTTCCTCCCCACTTGACCTAATCTCTCACTCCCTTCTTCCTCTCCTCACCTTTCCGTATTCTTTCTGTCTCTCTCGTTAATTTCCCTTTCCATTTGCCTTTCCCTCTCTCTCTCTTCTCCACCTCTTTTCTATCTTCCTTACGCAACTCATCCCTTTACCTATCTTAACTTTTCATATCATCAAATCATCCTTACATCGGAAACTTTTGTCCTCAAACATCTTTTTCAAGCACATCCATCTCTAATATATTACTTATCCACACTTTGTCCTCGCAATCCATAAACTATTGTTAACACTATTCCTTTACAAATTCTATATACTTCATTTTTCTTTCATCGAATACTGTTCTCGACTCCACACCCATTTTTATTAGGTCTCAATTTTCGCCCCTCTCCCACCTATGATCCACTTCCAGTATCCAAATGAATTCCATCCTACATTCCTCCCAATATCTACCTTCACTTCCTCAGTTTTCTCCATTCAAACTCACCCCAATGACTTACCTCAACCCTACTGTACTATACTTGTTATACATTATATATTACGGTTTCCTATCTCTGTAACAACACCTGACCAATTTTCTCTTTAAGAGCTCTCATAGTCTTTTACCGTTGCTCTAAATATACTTCCTAAAATCCCCCCCTCTCCTTCTCCCCCTCTCTCTCTCTCATCTCATTAAGGAAGCTAACTTACAAAAATAACCAAAATCCTCAGACATGGGTTTGTAACCAGCTGATATCTCTCTACATCACTTGGTCAATCCTAAACCATAATAAGATAATTTCATGAACCGGGGACACGGACAATTTGCACGGGCCGCTCATGGGTTGGAATCCTGGATGCGGCAGTCGGTACACAGTCATCCTAGCTGTTCGTCCACCCCCTTGGGCTTGGTCGATAAAATGGGTACCTGGCTAAGGCTAGGGTATATATATATATATATATATATATATATATATATATATATATATATATATATATATATATATATATACTTTAGTCGACATTTAATTCGCTTAACTTCAGTTTCGTCTTTGGGGCAAAATCATTTTTTTTTTTTGTTGTAAAATCGCGTTTTCAAAAAACTTCCTCTGGAAACACGTAGGGAAATTCTGGTTCATCATTTTTGATCATTATATAAACAATACTATACGGATGGGTTGGCTTAACGTGCCACGACCCCCGCATTCTTAAACAGCTTAAAATATCATGACATTTCCATGGCAGAAATTTTTTTTTTTTTCCAAAGGAATTCGGTGTTAAATTATGTTAATTAGGCTGGCATTGTGCTAGCACCCGGCGTTAAATTATGTTAATTAGGATCGTACAGCGCCTGTATTATAAGCTTTTCGTGCGATCTCTGCTGTTCAGTGTTAAAGAGAACTTCACATCCCATCTATCCCCATCTGTTGTTCTCAGTGTTAAAGAGAACTTCAATCCCATCTATCCCCATCCGTTGTTCTCAGTGTTAAAGACAACTTCATATCCCGTCTATCCCCATCCGTTGTTCTCAGTGTTAAAGAGAACTTCACATGCCATCTATTGTTCTCAGTGTTAAAGAGAACCTCACATCCCGTCTATCCCCATCTATTGCTCAGTGTTACGAGTCAACTCTCACACAAAGCCATCCACAAACGCCTAACTATCCACGTCAACTCATTCTCGTTATTAACCTCATGCAAACACGTCACGACCTCTCTCTTTTGTCCAAAGGCCTCACTGGACACTTTGTAAAAGACTCGCCAAATCCCTTTTGGGAAAAGACCTTTGCCTAAATGACCTTAAATAACTGCACTTGCCATTTCGCAGGCGCTGCTGCTGGATGGATGGAACGACCTCTCCCTACCTCCTCCCTCCCAGCTATCATCATTCCATTCCGGGCGAGATAATCTTCGCCTGGAATGCTGGCAATGTTTTATGAACGGGTCCTGGAACGCCAGACTCTCCCACCCCCGCCCTCCTCCACGGCTGCGTTCCACAGATATGTCCTTCCCTCATGACCCTTTTCGGATCCCCTTTTTTTTTTATATATATCCTTTTCCAGTCCCTACATGGCTTGACCCCGCCTCTTTTTTTTTTTTGGCTTCAACGTAACACGCGGTGTCCGTTCATCCTCCTGTCTGTTTTCCAGGCCTGTATCTCCTCTCTGTTACCTTCCAGATCGGACTTAACTCCAGTCTGTTACGCAAGTCCAGGGAAACAGCCGATTCGGGCGATAGGCAAATCCGGAACCACCATTATCACAACCGGTCTAACGAGAGATAAGAGATATAAATCTATACATATAATCCCCGTCAATGTAGGGGATTTTAGACCGAAGCAAAAAGAGAGAAAAAAGTGGGGGGGGGGGGCGAGGGCTTAATTGTGCCAGGCTTGCTGGGGTCCTAATTGGCACCACAGCCATTAATTCCCAGGCTCCGTATGGTTAAGGAAACAGGACCTCTCTCTCTCTCTCTCTCTCTCTCTCTCTCTCTCTCTCTCTCTCTCTCTCTCTCTCTCTCTCCGATCATCATCACTGTCCTCTCAAATTTCATTTCATTCTCCCTTCCTCCGCGGACAGGGCGATGCCCTCTCCTCTCCCTGGCTTTAAACCAGTACTCCCTATCTCCCTTTATCTTTTTTTTTCCTGTGTGTGTGTGCATCCTCCTCGTTCCTCTCTCTCTCTCTCTCTCTCTCTCTCTCTCTCTCTCTCTCTCTCTCTCTCTCTCTTTCATCCCTCCCGCCCGTCTCTTATTCGTCCCTGCATCACCCTTTTCATCCTACATTGACAACATCTATTGTACGTTTCATTAGGACTGAACAGGGTGTGTGTGTGTGTGTGTGTGTGTGTGTGTGTGTGTGTGTGTGTGTGTGTGTGTGTGTGGTGGAAGAGCAACATTCAGCCACACACCGTGGTAATTCAACACTGACCACGAAAGCTGAAGGATCCTCTCTTTTTTACCATGGTTGGTTTTGGGACGGGATCGCCAGCCCAAAACCCTTACCAAAGGAATTAATTAAGAGGGATATGTAAATATGGGACGCCCACCCACACACACACGGGTCCTCGACTCTAAGTGCCGGAACGTGAAACGAAGCTAAGTAACTCTTATACCATAAAGCCACAGATGCGAAAACCCGAAACGTATATATATATATATATATATATATATATATATATATATATATATATATATATATATATATATATAGTGAGTGGAGATTGGTGCTGCCGTCTGACGGTAAAATGCCATCTGGTGCATTAGAGAATAGATTGGTTTGTGTTTATACGCGGCGTCGAGCGCTCTGCAGGTTCCCCCCCTGCGTATATCACATAACGTCTGGGAGTGACGGGGGAAGGGGGGGCTTGGGGCCGCGCTGGCTTCGCATTGCGGATGCGTATCCACGAGCCAGCTTTGTGAGGGAGGGAGGAGGTGGGTGGAGAGGTGGGTGTGGGGTTGGGGTAAGGGGTTACTGAGGAGAGGCAGATCTACGCGAGGATCAAAAGAAGGCAACGCATATAGACTCAGCTGGTTTGTACCGGGGCAGAGATCTTTTTGATAGGCTGGCTGGCTGGCTGGCCGAACCCGGCGTTTTTGGGGGGGTAGGAGGCCAGGCATCGACAAATACCTACCCCCCCCCCCCCCCCGCGGGGGAAACTTTAACCCCCCCCCGGATTAAATAAATCCTCCTCTTACTACTACCCCCTACCCCCCCACCTGCACAACTCCCCCCCCCCACCACACGTTATCTTCACCGCTCGGGAAAGACGTTTGATGTTACAGTAGCGAAGAAAACGAGATTGATACAAATACTTGTTTGATGAAGGAATTTCGCCCATGTTCCTTGTGAACACACACACATATTTGTGTATATATATATATATATATATATATATATATATATATATATATATATATATATATATATATTATATATATATCTTTTTCTTTCTTTCAAACTATTCGCCATTTCCCGCACCAGCGAGGTAGCGCCAAGAACAGAGGACTGGGCCTTTGAGGGAATACCCTCACCCGGCCCAATTCTCTGTTCCTTCTTTTGGAAAATTGGAAAAAAAAAAAAAAAAAACCGAGAGGGGAGGATTTCCAGCCCCCCGCTCCCGCCCCTTTTAGTCGCCTTCTACGACACGCAGGGAATACGTGGGAAGTATTCTTAATCCCCTATCCCCAGGGTATATATAATATATATATATATATATATATATATATATATATATTTTTTTTTTTTTTTCATATTATTCGCCATTTCCCGCGATAGCGAGGTAGCGTTAAGAACAGAGGACTGGGCCTTTGAGGGAATATCCTCACCTGGCCCCCTCCACTGTTCCTCCCTTTGGAAAATTAAAAACAAAACGAGAGGGGAGGATTTCCAGCCCCCCGCTCCCTTCCCTTTTAGTCGCCTTCTACGACACGCAGTGAATACGTGGGAAGCATTCTTTCTCCCCTATCCCCAGGGATATATATTATATATATATATATATATATATATATATATATATATATATATATTCTTCGTGTATATCAACTGACTTACATTTTTCCAAACATTTCCCCTGATGATGTGATCATTTCACGAAAATGCACTTGGGAACTTATTGTGTTTCATTCTCCCGTGAATTAGAAGGAATATATATATATATATATATATATATATATATATATATATATATATATATATATATATATATATATATATTCTCAAATATTCGAAATCCTGAAGCAACCTTTATTCTTAAAAGAATGGAGAGAAGGGGAGGGGAGAGAGAGAGAGAGAGAGAGAGAGGAGAGAGAGAGAGAGAGAGAGAGAGATCCACTCCGGCACGACTGGTTCCCCCATGATATCTAGCATTCAAAAAAAAAAAATGGGCGTTGGGTGTGGGGGGTGGGGTAGGTATATACACACCCCATTCATTAGCAGTGGAGTGTAGCTTTTAGCCGCTCTCAAAACCCTATACTCTAAGCTTCAACATCTTAATTGAATTCCCTGATTCAAACACAACACTGGCTAGGAAGGGTAACCCCCCCCCCCGACTCAAAGACCCCCAGTCATTTCTCTTCTGCTTAATTGAAAGGTAGTGTCGTTGTCCAATTTTTCTTCTCTCTTCTCTTTAGGCCCAGATCTTTACATCCCGTTTTCCCTTATTCAAAGTTCCCACCCACCCACCCCCCATCTTCTTTATCATTATTAATATTATTTTCTCCCCCTCCCTCCCCCGGGCCCGTTTGTTATTCCCCGCGTATTGTCTCCCGTTATCTGCGCTGACCAAGACCTGAAGGCGATGGGGGAGCGGAAATGTGCGGCCGATAGTTTTTTGTTTGAGGGGGATGCTGGGGGCGGCGGCGGGGGCGGGGGGGGGGGGGGGGGGGGTAGGGGGGCGCTTTGTCCGCGTCAAGTCATGTGGAGTCAAATGGCGGAAGGTCACGTGGCGCGAAATAGGGGAGAACCCACGGCGACGTCCCCCCTCCTGAAATATCACTAGACCATCCATACAGAAAATATTACTGACTGGAATTCATATATATATCATCCCTGGGGATAAGGGAGAAAGAATACTTCACCACATATTCCCAGAGTGTCGTAAAAGGCGACTAAAAGGGGTAGGAGTGGGTGGCTGAAAATCCTCCCCTCCTGTATTACTTCCCAAAAGAAGGAACAGAGCAAGAAGCTATGCGAGGAACTTCCCTCTAAGGCTCTGTCATCTTTTCTTGAAACGCTACCTCGCCAGCGCGGGAAATGGTGAGCTGATACACATACAAGAGCAATGAAGAGAAATACATTACATCAATCCTATATCATGTGGGTTGGGGTAGTGTGTGTGTTTGCAGCCATCATGCTCAGACCCGAGACCCATCTCCTGTATGATGCTCTGGTCTATGTACATTGCAAATGACGCTGCTCTTCAACGAACTGCAACAGAACCAGAAGAGTCTGAATATTCCGGTCTATCTATCTATCTATATATATATATATATATATATATATATATATATATATATATATATATATATATAACAGGACCTTCTCAAGTCCTGCGTCTCGTATTGCATTCAACCCTCACATCTCTCATCTTTGTCCATCCATATGTACTCTCCTCTGTCACTCATAGATATATGTACTCGTCCATTCACTCACAGCTGTATGTACTCGCCCCCCCCACCTTAGCCCACCCCTCTCCCATGTTCTCCTGTAATGACCCCCTATCAATGAGCTCCTAATGACCCATCATCACCTCATCGGAATGTCTCCTCATATTTCAATCTTCTTTCCTCACTCCTTCCATCCTCCCATTCACTCACATGTCTCTCCTCCTTCTTATCCTCATGAAAACCTCTCATCTCCTACTGCCTCTTTCTCATAACCTTAATCCCACAAACATTCATTCCCATAGCTCCTCTCTCTCTCTCTCTCTCTCTCTCTCTCTCTCTCTCTCTCTCTCTCTCTCTCTCTCTCTCTCTCTCTTTTTCAGCCTCACTGGCTATGCGTTGTCCGCACGACGCGTACGAAACCGGAAAAAAAATGACCCCCGGATATCTGCCACTACCTACCCCAACACGATGCCTTCAACGCCAGTGCAAGAGCCAGGGCTTCGGGAGAGAGAGAGAGAGAGAGAGAGAGAGAGAGAGAGAGAGAGAGAGAGAGAGAGAGAGAGAGAGAGGTTAACCCATCTATAGCTGAAAACCAATCGCAACACCTATTCCAGTGCCCATTTCCGCCCCCCTCCCCCCCTCCCTCACCCCGGTATTATGTATGAAATATAGAAATTCGGATTAACGAAAGCTTCCTGTCCTCTGTGGGATATATATATATTTTTTTCTTCCTTTTATTCGTGGGTTTTCCCGACAATCATATTAATCCGGCGGACGATGGGTGTTCGGTCAGGCGGATAAATGGACCAAAATAAATGAGGTCCTTTGAAATGGTAAGAGAGAGAGAGAGAGAGAGAGAGAGAGAGAGAGAGAGAGAGAGAGAGAGAGAGGGGAGGGGGGTGAAATTGCCAGGGGGAGCAGGGTGGGACACCACAGGGCCGGGTATTTGTCAGTAATAGAAAAAGTTGTCTGAATGGCAGTACACTGACACATTTACTGTATGAATATTCTGACATATTGCCAGTATACCCACGGTGTGTGTGTGTGTGTGTGTGTGTGTGTGTGTGTGTGTGTGTGTGTGTGTGGTGTGGTCGTACAGGAAAATTATGTGAAATTCTATTAAAAAAAAAAAACCTGTACGTTGCCTACAAGCCACTGAGCTAACGTTAGACTGGCCGGCGAGGCATAACATCAGAGACACCCCTGCAATCTCCTAAGACCATTCACAGAAAACGAGATCTCATGCCAGGGTGCGACTGTATAATCCCCCCACACGACAACGCGGCCGCGGAGGATCATATCGTCGCACCAGGGAGAGATGTCCCCCCCCCCCCTCGAATGAAAACGAGAAGCAAGACGAGTCTTGGAGCACAGAAAACGTTCTGCAACTCATACAAGCAACGCCGGGAGTTAGTCGAGTAGATTTTAGCGGGCAACGAGTGTAGATGAGCGTAGATCTATCACCGTAATATGAACTGGAATTCCGGTGCCTTTTTAATTAAGGATCATTACCTCATATTTCCAAAACTGGCCAGAGAAAACGGAGATCATCCAAATTAACTTCAGATTTCTACCTTTTTTTAAGTTGAAATTTTTTTTTTTTAAACGCAAGTTATGATTTTTCCGGTCACGACGTCCAGTAACAAGTGTTCAGTTATATTTTCATATAGTAAATTCCGTCCAATCCCTCAGTAACAAGGATGCCATGACAAAAAAAAATGTCTATTGTTAGTTTAAAAAAAATAATGGAAAAAAAAAAGATTCATGGCTGAATATGCGTATGTGATAAACTAGGGTTGTTAACACAGGTTAAACAATTTGAATAAGGGAATAACTGGTAACTTCAAATAAGGGACTAATTGATAAATGACATGAAAACAATGGTAAAGCCACGTTTTATTGGCAAAACAACTGAGAACGAAAGATCTGCGGGCAAACAATGTATTGTTTTCTTGAGACTTTGAGGTGTTTTGGGGCGAGACAGAGAGACAATGAGGTGTTTTGGGGCGAGACAGGGAGACAATGAGGTGTTTTGGGGCGAGACAGGGAGACAATGAGATGTCTTGGGGCGAGAAAGGGAGACAATAAGGTGTTTTGGGACGAGACAGAGAGACAATGAGGTGTTTTGGGGCGAGACAGGGAGACAATGAGATGTTTTGGGGCGAGACAGGGAGGCAATGAGATGTCTTGGGGCGAGACAGGGAGGCAATGAGATGTCTTGGGGCGAGACAGGGAGACAATGAGATGTCTTGGGGCGAGACAGGGAGACAATGAGGTGTTTTGAGACGAGACGGAGACAATGAGGTGTTTTGGGACGAGACAGGGAGACAATGAAGTGTTTGGAGTCAAGTCAGGGAGACAATAAGGCAAAGACAGGGATATAATAATGGTGTTGGACCTCGTCAGGGAGACAATGAGTGGTGTGGGGAATAAGTCAGGGAGATAATGAGGGGTGTGGGGAATAAGTCAGGGAGAGAATGAGGTGCTTTTCGTCGTAAGGGAGACAGTCAGGGATTGTGGGCCAAGTCAGGGAGACACTGAGGAGTATTAGACAACATCCGACTTAATATTCAGTCGCAAAAGACAACAGTCGACCAAATATTCACTTTAAGACGTCCCTGAGCCGAACTGTCAGTGCTCAGATGATAATCAACCGAATATTCTGTGTCGTAACACATTAATCGACCGAATATCAAGCGATGTGCCCGAAATCGACTCGAGATTAATCCCTGACATCAATCGCCCGAATATTCCGTGAATCATGAACAAAATTATCCGAATATTCAGTGAAACAAACCCAATCGCCCGAATATTCCGTGAAATATGAACACAATCAACCGAATACTGTGAAGCAACCACAATCAACTGAATATTAAGTAAAAACTACCAAATATTCAACTAACACAATTCATCAAATACTCAGATTCATAAAAAGGGGAACTGACCAAATATTCTGTGGCATATGCCCGTGCATGACAGAATATTCAACGATATTGGTCCAAGAGCTCGACCAAAGACTGTTCACACTAGTTTACCCTGTCGGTATTGTGAACAGCACAACTGTTATCACCCGCTTAACGTACGTATGGAGGGTGAAAAAACCTTCTCCCTTCACTACCATAACAGTTGTTAACGACTGTGCGCGGGTGACAGCCAATCAGAGGGCAATATACCGTAAGATCGTAACCCCAAGGCTACATTACGTTAAGCAATTAAAAAAAAGGAATGCCTCTCCTGCCCCTCCTAAAAAGGCCTACAAGTACGTGAACTGCTTGTTTAAATTACGAGACTTTGACGATAGTAGGTAAAGACAATTTCAAAGAAAATAACGTTAAACAACGTCGTATCTTCGTTAACCAGGAAGTGGTATTAACGAAAACGTCGTTTAACACCGGTACTCACACACCGGCTACGTATAATTCATAACGAAATTTCAATAGCGTAATTGCAATTGTCACACGAAGATAAACAATTATACTTTACGTTCATTATATATATATATATATATATATATATATATATATATATATATATATATATATATACTTTACGTTCATTATATATATATATATATATATATATATATATATATATAATATATATATATATATATACTAACTGGATATATATATACAACACACACCGTGTACTTAATTTCACAATACCGTTAAATGTTTCTGTTCATTACGAACAATTATCATTTTTGTTATTATGGACCATAATTATCATAATTCGGTACACTCAATAACGGCGAGTGTTTGTTACACGCTAAATGACATCTCACCATCAATTTCTAGGCAACCTTATTATACAACAGCTTAAAAATGGTCTTCAAGTAAACCACTTTTTAGCCAGACTTCGTTATCGAGAAACTGTAACAAGTTTTGTGGCCACCATTTAATTAGCAAACGATAAACTTCTGAAACATCACAATCCCGAAGCATGAACGTACAAAACACCCTAAAATTAAGGAGCCTTACCTAAATTTTAGGTAACGTTACGTTGGGATCTAAATAGCTCGCGCGCGAATCATAAAACCTTCCTAATTCATAAGTTATCCCTAAAGCTTTGCTGTCTGACGCGTTCGCTACGACCTGACCTGACCTCACTCAAGCAGGTCAGGTCTGAACCAAGAACTCATATCCTTACTAATTGGATTCCTGTGTTGGTCTGGGGCCACTACTCAAAATGATCCTTCAGCTGTTTCCCGTTTTCTCTTTCTTGTCCTCGGACTTACAACGGCAAAATAACACTAAAAATGAGTCTTCCTTGATGAGTATCCAACGAACATCATTCGAGATCTCGTTGAAAGGAAAGACCAAGAGTTTCCATATTACATCGCTAGGCTAAGCTGGGTCAATACTTAGATGGCTAGGGATGTTGTGGTTTTATTATATATACGGATGCATGGCAATAATCATTGATAGAGATCTGGCTCTATCATTGCGCTACGTAAATGGTTAGATTCACCGTGCTAGGCTAAGTTAGGTTAGGTTAGGCTCGGCTCCAAGTCTGCGCTACGTTTGGTTGATGAATGATCGTTGCAAGGTAGGTTAGGTTAGGTTAAGTTAGGTTAGGCTCTGAGTCTGCGCTACGTTTGGTTGATGAATGATCGTTGCAAGTTAGGTTAGGTTAAGTTAGGTTAGGCTCTAAGTCTGCGCTACGTTTGGTTGATGAATGATCGTTGCAAGGCTAAGTTAGGTTAGGTTAAGTTAGGTTAGGCTCTGAGTCTACGCTACGTTTGGGTTTATAAGACGTGCAAGGCTAGTTGCTATTAAGTCGTCGTCATCTGCACGTACTTGTGGTTTTATTCATTAAGTGGTGGCTTTATTATCACGCATCCTCAAATGCTAATTCAAAACATAAGACTAAAACTTCACAACACAACCCTACGTTTGGTGAAGCTGGGATTGTATAAGACTCTGGGTTTTCCCGAGTCTAACATGCATCATTAGTATGCTAAAAAAAATCCCTTAAAAACATAATTATCAAATTTTAATACAATGATGACATAGATGTATATTGTAAATCATATAAAACTTACCTTCCTGATTTGTATAAGGCCAAAGCATCATATTAATAATCACCGCCTCTATACGCACTAATGAATCTACCACATCTTATTTTAAGGATACTTAAAATCATCCACAGAGGATTCCGGCATTTACCTTAATCGCCAGGTGGGTGACGCGGTCAGGAGGTCATCCATCATCCGCTAGGCCATGGCCGCCACTCAGACGTACTCCTCAATGATCAATTATAAACTTTTACTTTCTATAATCATTTCCCAAAATCTCTACAAATAAAGTTCCACTAATAAAACTGTAAGGAAACATGCGCCGTCTTATTTAACACATTATGTAACTAAAACTGGCCGATAAACGTCACTTTAACGTAGAAATAAATGAGCAAATTTTTTTCTTACCCGGTAGATCTTTCCAGAAACGCACGCTCAATATCCGTTCCAATATTATACCACGTCGAATTAATCATTTAAACTATGCTAACCATCAGTTACGGTTGTTATGAACATGAAGGGCATCATAAAAATTAATATATAAATTACTATATGACAATACGTCATCTAATGTATACACGAAAGAAGATACGAGGAAGTACAAAATTTTTATGAGTTTACGTTGGTACAGTGAGGGAGGGAGGGACATATCGCGGTCAAATGGGGCGTTAAGGTTCGCTCGACAGAAAAAGTTAATTGGAAATTAAATCATTCTAAATTCGACAATTTACGCTCCCCGAACTATTACCAACTGCTGATAAACGACATTATTTTTTTATATATATAAATTGAGGAAAAAAATGTAGCAATAAGACTGCGCAAGTTTCCTTCCATAATACAAATATTGCATTATACTATTGGTATGCCAACGTCTTATCATATTAAGTCATATTCAATTAACTGATTATCCTCTCGAACTAGATAATCTCTCAATCGCCAAGAATCATTAAACTTTACAAGATCCGACAAATATCGCATCATATTTCCACTATTATACTGTAATTCACACGATTTAAAACACATTTGGACAAGGCTCGGCAAAAGTTAGGCTTCGACTGGGCTCAAGCAAAGTTAGGCTCCACAAAGTCAGTTTCAAGTAACCACTGCACGTGAGAGAGTCATTCCAGTACCTTAGATAACTTCAGATCACGCCAACGATTCACCAGTGGTCCTTTAACCTCCTAAGATCCCAACACTTGAAGAAAAAAAAAAAAAGGAAAACATTTTTTTTTAAGTCAAACGGCAGTGACGATGTTGCCAGACTCTCTGGCGTCGACTGGTGTTCTGGGGACAGTTAACCAGCTCAGGTCTTGCTGGCTGGAGCATCCTCAATGTTTTCGGGCCGACCGAAATTGATAGTTAGATAGTTACATAAGGCGTAACGACCAGCAAACGACCAGGTGGGGGTAGTTAAAGGCCTCTCATTGGACGGCTGGGGCAACTCCCGCCACCTCGCGCGTTTTCTGTTGGACCCGACGGTGTAATTGTAGGGGTAACCGCAAAAAAAAAAATATATATATATATTTACTTTATTTAACTTCTTTTCGGGCGAAACTGTAACAAACTCACGTTTTTAGTACTATACAATACGTCGTGTTACCAGCCTCTTCTCATATATTCACAATTCATATATGTACCAGCATATACAAGAGTGTGTGTGTACGCCATCACACACACCCACAAGTACATAAATCCATACATACATACATACATACATGCATACACAGGCCTACGTAACTGAACAAGTTTATCTATTTGTTAAATTAACCACATTAAGATAAAATGGAGAAAAAATACATGAAACAATACACATGAGGTGACAGAAACTGGGTATCTACACAGTGTAAATACAAACTTATAGATAATTGATCTTTAACAGTTATTGATCATTTTTACTTGCTGAAACGGGTTGGTGGGTTGATCTATGTACTGGGAATGTACGAAGCTTTGACGGACTCGATGCCATTTTAATCATATATATATATATATATATATATATATATATATATATATATATATATATATATATATATATATTCCCTGGGGATAGGGGAGAAAGAATACTTCCCACGTAGTCCCTGCGTGTCGTAGAAGGCGACTAAAAGGGAAGGGAGCGGGGGGCTGGAAATCCTCCCCTCTCGTTTTTTTTTTTTAATTTTCCAAAAGAAGGAACAGAGAAGAGGGCCAGGTGAGGATATTCCCTCAAAGGCCCAGTCCTCTGTTCTTAACGCTACCTAGCTATCGCGGGAAATGGCGAATAGTATGAAAAAAAAAAAAATATATATATATATATATATATATTTAGTGGAAAGAATCACAATTTTGCGCGTAATTCCTAAGGGTCGCACGTTTACGAAATGGCGTCCTAGCTACGTCTCTTCGTTGTATATCAACCGATTGTTATATTTCTCTCTTGTGCCTCTCCTGATGATGTGATGATTACACGAAAGTGCACTTGGGAACTTATCGTGTTTCATTTTCCCCGTGGACTCACAGGAATATATACACACACACACATATATATATATATATATATATATATATATATATATATATATATATATATATATATATAGATATATATCCGTACCTCTAACCCTCCCCCAAGTTACCTCCACACATTCTCCCCCGTCTCTCGGAACCAGACCCCCCCCCCCCCCCGCAGACTCCTACCACAATAGTGTGGTGACTGGGAGGGAGGGAGGGAGTGGGAGGGAGGGAGGGAGGGAGGCTGGCTCACCAGTGGTGTCCAGGTAATAATACAATGTCAACATTCTCTGAGGGGCTGTGTGTGTCCTGACCTCCCCTGCGGCTCTGTGGCCTAATGACACAGAAGACGGTACACACACACACACACACACACACACACACAAAGCACGTGTCCCGGCTGGCAGTTTATGTTACAGGAACAGCACGTGGTTAGCTGTTGTGTTCGGATTAGGCATAGCACGTGGTGAGCTGCTCTTGCTACAGACACAACAGCACGTGGTTAACAGTCTCTGCTGCAGGCACAGCACGTGGTAGGCATTTTCCTATGACAGAAACGCCGCCACGTGGCTAGCAGTTCCTGCTACAAACACAACAGCACGTGGTCAGCACTTCCTGCTACACCTACATGACCACGTGGTCAGTAGGTCCTGATCCACCCACAAGAGCATGTGGTTAGCAGTTCCTGCTACAGCGAGAGGCCCTTTGCTGCTTCCCCTTGTGTGCATAAGGTCAGATCTAGTGAGGAACATGTGTCTGTATAAGGTCAGGTCTAGCGCGGAACACGTGTCTGTATAAGGTCAGTCTAGCGAGGAACACGTGTCTGTATAAGGTCAGATCTAGTGAGGAACACGTGTATGTATAAGGTCAGGTCTAGCGAGGAACACGTGTATGTATAAGGTCAGGTCTAGCGAGGAACACGTGTCTGTATAAGGTCAGGTCTAGCGAGGAACACGTGTATGTATAAGGTCAGATCTAGTGAGGAACACGTGTATGTATAAGGTCAGGTCTAGCGAGGAACACGTGTATGTATAAGGTCAGGTCTAGCGAGGAACACGTGTCTGTATAAGGTCAGATCTAGTGAGGAACATGTGTATGTATAAGGTCAGGTCTAGCGAGGAACACGTGTATGTATAAGGTCAGATCTAGTGAGGAACACGTGTATGTATAAGGTCAGGTCTAGCGAGGAACACGTGTATGTATAAGGTCAGTCTAGCGAGGAACACGTGTCTGTATAAGGTCAGGTCTAGCGCGGAACACGTGTATGTATAAGGTCAGATCTCACTAGGGACACGTGTCTAATCACGCGCGTAATTCCCTATTTGTAACTACCCATTTGTACTATACGAGGGGATGGGAGGAGGAGGGGGGGAGGGGTTGTTACACTCGTGGGGCCCCGCGCGCGCGCGCGCGTGTGTGTGTGTGTGTGTGTGTGTGTGTGTGTGTGTGTGTCCAAGCATATGCTACCATGACCATGAAAGCATAGACAGATGATGAACGGCGGGGCAGCAGCCCTCACACCTCCAGCGATGTGCTATTATGCAGAGAGAGAGAGAGAGAGAGAGAGACCTAAATAATCCAATAAGGGGGTCATCATACATTCCTTTTCCAGGTTTATAAAAATACGACATCCATATCCATCAAAAATAAACCACAACCAAGACATACAATCCCTTTATAACCACAACCAAGACATACAATCCCTTTACAACCACAACCAAGACATACAATCCCTTTATAACCACAACAGCCACTCCAATAGTCAGCACACCAACTCCAAAGAAGAAAAAAAAGGCATTACAAACATTCCTCACAAAATAGAACGGAGAAACAACGACAAAAGAAAATGGGAGAGAGAAAACTTAGACCAACTGTGTGGAGTGACGCAGAAAAAACGCTCACACACGACCTGGCCTCATTGCCATATTCCCCAGACAGCCGGAGAAAACGGGGAATATATGAAGCTCTTACCATCTCTCCACTCCTAGTGATATAGACCGGGCAGGAAAGAGTTTATATATATATATATATATATATATATATATATATATATATATATATATATATGCAGTGAAAAATCTATAAACTATTTCATTTCCACATCATTCACTCGCTTTATCTTTCCTATCATTACAAATACATTGTTAAAACAATAATACTGATAACAGTACAATCAACAACAAAATCAATAATAACAACAATAATAGTAACAATAATAATAATAATAATAACAATAACAATAACAATAATAACCCCATTCCCAATAGACATATACTGACACGGGGGCCCCGCTAATCCCCCCCCCCCCATCAATTTCTTCAATCACCTGACCATATGTTGTGACCATCCCTTCCCCCCCACAATAACCCATCCATCCCCCCCCCAACACAATGACCCACCCATCCCCTCCCTACTATAAGCTCTAGGTAATGGCCACCCTTCGTCGACAATGACTTTATCTCGACTTCCATCCCATTCCCCCCTTCCCTCTCCCCCATGCAATCCCCCAAAAGGAGTAATTCACTAACAACAGAATGAATCACCATTTCATTCACTTCACATTAATATCTTATTTTGAAGTATTGATCTTACACACACACACGACTCGGCTAGAAAAACGCCCTGCATTTAAAGCAGGAAAATGAATCTCTTACGAACAATATGTTGCACTGTAACCCACACTTCACTAAATGCTTTTTCTCTGTATGCTTCATCCTTCATCCAGGCAGGATAGGCCCTTACTCCATACCCTTCTAACAAGAACTGTTCAACACATGTTCCACTTCCCTAACCATGTTCTCGACGTGAACATAGCAGAACTATCCTCCTCCATAGCAAACCTACTTAATGACCAATGGGGCAATCCATCTGTTCGACGTACACCCAGACTTAGGATATGACAAAGACGATATCTATTTGGTCTTGTCTATCCATCTCTCTCTTCTTGTATATATTAGTGGACGAAGAAGGTGGCACAGTCCGGCTGACGAAGCACTCACCCCCAAAAGGGAGTCCACCACTCCCCTGCTACGGATGGCAGCGCAATCTCTCTCTCTCTCTCTCTCTCTCTCTCTCTCTCTCTCTCTCTCTCTCTCTCTCTCTCTCTCTCTCTCTCTCTCTCACACACACACACCAAAACTCGACTCATCCACAGTAGAATCATTCGTACAAGTCACCTCGTACACGGTCATGGGCTAAACCAATCGTGTCGACTCTCCCTGGACGACAGAAACGACGGAATGGCGACACCTACGTACGTACGTACGGACGCACGGACGTACGTGGCTCGGTAATCCTTATTGTTAGCTGGCGGATGTAAACAAAGGCCTCCTCCTTCAACACAACCCCCTCCGCCCCAACCCCCATGCCTCTCCTTCCTCAGAATTAGTCCGATTCCCTTTAATTACCACCTCGGTCCATCATTACGCCTCACACTTCCACCACTTACCACCACTCAGGGCGCGGGAAATGCACTAACCCTCCGCACGACACTGTGAAAGAAGAAGTCAGTGAATGAAATGAATGAAGCGATCTTTTTTGAAATCCCGGCGCGTCTACTGTTTCGCCAGGTGCTAGCCACCGATTCGGACGCGCGCGCGCGCGGCGGCGGGCGAACGAAAACATTAGGGATGGGATCAGCAATATTTTCGCGCGCAAATATAGACGTCAAAAGATTCGTGGGAGTCGGGAAACGTGTTCTGATTCTAAATCTCCTCCTCCAGGGGGGGAGGGGAGGAGGGTCCTACAAATCCCTTCTCGTTTCTCTTACTTAGTGCGCCCTTTTAACGGGTCGCCCTCCTCCTCTTCTTAAGTCTTATATGCGAGCGAGCGCACGAGCGAGAGAGAGAGAGAGAGAGAGAGAGAGAGAGAGAGAGAGAGGAGAGAGAGAGAGAGAACGGTGCTTGCGACAGGCAACTGTTTTTTTTTTTTTTTTTTTTTTTGCCTTTGAAGCAGCGGCCTTTGTGCCTCCTTTAAGATGAAACAAAAAAAACATGAAACATTTTTACGACCCATCGTTCGGTCGGTCAAATGAGCTTTTATATATATAATATATATATATATATATATATATATATATATATATATATATATATATATATATATATATTTCTTTTTTTTTCCCAAAAGAAGGAACAGAGAAGGGGGCCAGGTGAGGATATTCCCTCAAAGGCCCAGTTCTCTGTTCTTAACGCTACCTCGCTAATGCGGGAAATGGCGAATAGTTTGAAAGAAAAGAAATATATATATATATATATATATATATATATATATATATATATATATATACATAGAGATGTACTTACCTCCATCAATGATGGGGGATGACCTAGAGGGAATGTGACCTAAGACACCTTCCATCATCATCTGAAATACAAGAAAAATTATATTACAACTAAATTCCTTTTCATGTGCGACCTGCACAATCACAGTGTTGCCAACTGGTGATCCCGGGATCATACTTCCCTCGGCTCACCTCCGTCGCAATAAAGTAAAATAATGATAATAATAATAATAATAATAATAATAATAATAATAATAATAATAATAAGATATAGGGTGTTTTGGTCGAGGTGGTGTGCAAAGTGAGAGGGTTAGGGAAAATGATTTGGTAAACATAGAAGAGGTAGTGAAAGCTTTGCGGAAGATGAAAGCCGGCAAGGCAGCAGGTTTGGATGGTATTGCAGTGGAATTTATTAAAAAAGGGGGTGACTGTATTGTTGACTGGTTGGTAAGGTTATTTAATGTATGTATGACTCATGGTTAGGTGCCTGAGGATTGGCGGAATGCGTGCATAGTGCCATTGTACAAAGGCAAAGGGGATAAGAGTGAGTGCTCAAATTACAGAGGTATAAGTTTGTTGAGTATTCCTGGTAAATTATATGGGAGGGTATTGATTGAGAGGATGAAGGCATGTACAGAGCATCAG
>NC_092240.1:53204994-53212494 GCF_036320965.1 Panulirus ornatus | reverse complement strand
TGCTCCAGGGGTCACAGCACGGCGCAGTACACACCACTCTCAGACTGCTTTTAATTAATCACATTAATCCTCTTAATAATAATCCAATAATGGCCAGACCAACACTCGAAACCACTTATCATGACAATACGTATATCTTTTTGTCACAGATACATCTATATCTATATAGATCTTATCTATCTGAAGCTTCTATCATCTTTCTCTGGTCATACATATCAAATAATATAAATTATATATATATATATATATATATATATATATTATATATATATATATATATATATATATATATATACATATATGTTTCACTGATGATCACTGGCTTATTTCATGATTCACTGCAGAGGTGGTGTATGATGTAGAATATACAGTGCAGTACATTCACAGTGTAAAATACAATGGTGTTTGCTCACTATGAAATAAATTGCTATGTTCTCACAAGGTACAATACATCTGTGTACTCACACTGAGAAAACTACAGTACACTCATCCTGTAATACACTGGTATACTCACACTACAACAGTGTATTCAGCCCCAAACGCAACATACAGTGAAGAATGCAGTGTCTTTCACTGTATAGTGTATCCTATAATATATTATTGAGGTTATATATTTATACTACATATGTAGTATGACAGACTAGTACAACACACACACACACACAGTTAAATATAACCTAGCATACCCACATATCTGAATTCTGGGAGAGCTGAGTGATATGTTCCGTCTCATGCTGACCACAGTACACCCAAGGTATTCCTCAAAATGGCAGAATCCCTATGTTCAAAATGATATCGTTCTTTCCCAGTTCTCCGTACGGCATTTAATGATGGCTAGATGGCATCGTTTGGCGCCACCGGAAAGGTGAGCGCTACTGAGGAACCAGGGGAGACGGAGCGATGAATCTAAATGATCGAGATATGGGACGTGTTGATCGGGACATGGGACGTGCTGAGCGGGACATGGGACGTGTTGATCGGGACATGGGACGTGTTGACCGGGACATGGGACGTGCTGAGCGGGACATGGGACGTGCTGAGCGGGACATGGGACGTGCTGAGCGGGACATGGGACGTGCTGAGCGGGACATGGGACGTGCTGACCGGGACATGGGACGTGACCCGGGGATTGCAGATCGGAGAGGGATGAGAAGGAATGAATGAGTCACAAAGCCCCCCTTTTGCCCCTCCCCCCACTCCTATTACACGTACCCCCCTTTTTTTTATTTCCTTTCTGCCCCCCCCTGTCTCTCTCCCTCCCTTCCCTATGCAGCAGGGGGATGGGGGTGACTGCCTGCCTGCCCCCCTCCTCACCTCAGGGACGTGACGGACATATGCCGGGGGCCGCCTGTGTGATCTCTCAGATTCGCTGGAGGTCGGGGCGTGAGGAGGGGGAAGGGGGGAGGATATGGTGGAGCTGGGGGGGGGGGGGGTGGGTGGGGTGAGGTGGGGTGGGAGGGACGGATCAAGAGGCACCGCTGTGAGTGTTGATGTCGCGTCATGCCATTGCTTGAGTCAGTCCGGGTTAATTATGCATGTAGATCAGCTTGTTGAAGACTGTACCATCACCCACCCCAACCCACCCAACACACACACACACGTACACACACCCTCCCTCCCTCCTTCCCTCCCTCCCTCCTCCTCTCTGTCCCATTTGATGGGGCCGGATGTGAGACGGGAGAAACGGGGTGGATGTCGCCTGCTTAGAGAGAGAGAGAGAGAGAGAGAGAGAGAGAGAGAGAGAGAGAGAGAGAGAGAGAGAGAGAGAGAGAGAGAGAAAGGCACTATAAATAGAGAGGGCTCACCCACGAGAGAAAACGGCGTTTTTAAGTGAACGCGGCATTACATCCACGCATGATGATTGAACGCTTCGCCTCAACGCCATCAGACACACTACAACGTGCAACCCAACACACACACACACACACCAACACACACACACACACGCTTAACCCCAAGCACTTACACTCAGCGTAAGCTAACAGCCATTCCCAATGGGCATGCAAAGAGGCATGCACAACCGTCATGCACTCAGAGGAAAACGAAAATCATGAAAAAATTCATCTTACACAAAAGAACGAAAAAAAAAAAAGATTTATAAAAATGATGCGAAAACCTGTTGGTCTTACGACAGAATAAATTCGCTTCTTTTCCTCCCCTCTCGCGTGGCGCAGATTTATTCTCAAACGAAAAAAGAAAATTCTTTTTTTTACAGTCCCACATAGCATTTCAAAATCATTTCCATTCCCTCCCAGTGTATTATTGACTTACGCTCTCACACTCACGATCAGACGATGCAGAAGTGATCGTCAACTGATGTGATAACCATGATCTTACGACATAGGAAGGGGAAATGTATGGGTTCGAGTCTCGCGAGTGTATTCCTCCACGCTCGAAACGTGAGATCGAAACCCACACGCTGGCGATCTTAAGGTCGACTCCGAGCGTGCAGTAGAGACCTCCTAATGCCTAAAAATAACTGTTTCAAACGTTTCCCAGGGTTCGAAGCCGTGCGCGAAACACCAATGACACGCCAAGGGCGATTCATGAACCGCTCGTTCACAACTTTGTCATGTCAATACACGTCCTGACTTACTCACCACACTAGCAGATTAAAGAGTAAACTATCATCTCTTAATGAGCAAAACTTCCAGCACACAAAGCACAAACAAACTACTACTAGCTACTGGGAGGCGATGGGTCGAGATTCGATCCAGGTGTCGAATCTCACTCGCTCAGTACAACAGAAAAAACACCCCAGATGGACACAGCTCACCCAAGAGCTCTTTTGGACAGTCTCTTGAATGACAGGAGGCACCCAGCTGCCATCCGCCTCCTCAAAAAGCAGAAAACGCAAGGCCCAAGCCAAACCCTGGCCGACTTGACCAAGGAGACGAAAGGGAGGACAGACCCGTAGAAGAATTTTTCCTCACTCCGGGGGAGTTCATCCTTTCCCTGCTACAAGGACGGAGCGCAGCTCTGGAACTCCAGAACAGATCTATCACTGGACATCCTCGAACGAGGAGGCCAAAGTTTAGGTTCCATGCTGGTTTCTGGCGTTTATATTACCCCCTACACACTGTCATCTTCTGATCCGCTTCGTCCGCACCAGCGTTCTGACCTGGATGCGATCTAATATCCTGTTCTCCATCTATATGGATTATGGATGGAGGATCCAATTCCTCTTCTCCACCGGATAATCTCGTCATAAATCATCGGGGGGTCTTTCCGTTATCTGGCTTTCCCAATGTATCTCTAAATCCCATACGGATATTACGTTTTTATCCTTTTGTATGATGGACAGAGAGAGAGAGAGAGAGAGAGAGAGAGAGAGAGAGAGAGAGAGAGAGAGAGAGAGAGAGAGAGAGAGGACTTCAGCATTCAGCCTTTAAAATATTTCAGGTACGAGATGATAATACTGAATTTCCTAAAGAATGAGCTTAAAGATTATATAAAACAACACAGTTTCCCCTTAAACCTAATGCAAAAAAAACCCCCCCTCTCTCTCATATATATATATATAATATATATATATATATATATATATATATATATATATATATATATATATATATATATATATGATAGATAGATATAGATAAACGTTCCTTTCAAAATATAACCGCAACGTTTGCTCCACTACAAAACACGTTTGTTAGAAAACGAAGACGAACATTTTTTCTCCCACTCTTTTTGGCCTTCATAAATACGTCATTCTCTTCCGTACAAGTTGGAGGGTTTATGAGGTTCTCACGTCTAGCTCAGCGAAGCCTCGAGGATCCTCATCTCCCACCTTGCCTAGCTGAACCCACTCAGTAATTGTTTACTCAGAGCTCTGCTGGGAACGGGTCCACTGAGCCAGTGTCTTTACTCAAGTTTCATTCTAATGCTGTTTCACTCCCCCGGAGCTTCATTTCTTCCTGTTTCACTCAGATGAAGTTTCATTCATCCTGTTTCACTCAGCTAAGTGCTTCATATATCCAGTTTCATCCACGTGGTGTTTCTCTCATCCTGCTTCACTCAGTTTCACTAGTTCTGTTTCAGTTATCCAGTATTTCAGTCATCCTATTTCACTCAGCTAGTGTTTCAATCCACTGTTTCATTCCTTAACAATTAATCACATCTGCAGTTTCACATAGTTTCACTCACATGCACTCAGTTTCACGCTTCAGCTCATCACACGCGCAGTTTCACTCGCCAGCGGCGTCCATAAACATGATTTACGACACGCACACCACAAAGGCAAGACGCCAAGTGTTTTCGCAGCCGTGCCCATCTCCATCATTAATTAATATGGAAGCTAATTGGGGAAGATTACCTTGTTTGACATTACACAACAAGCGCTCCTGTAATTAGTGAGATAATTAACGCTGCCAATTTACATTAATTCAGGAACTACATCATCTGCTATTATATCATTTACATGTTAATATTTGCTCTCTTATTTTCTCCAAGCTGAGGTAACGTAGACAACTGAGTGCCCTAATGAAGGGCATATATATATATATATATATATATATATATATATATATATATATATATATATATATATATATATATATACACACACATATATTCTAGTCAAAGCCAGGTATCCAATTTACCTACCAATCCCATGGGGAAGATGAACAGCTAGGTTGACTGTGGACCGACTGCCGCAACCAGGATTCGAACCTATGCAAGCGCTCAATCCAGGTCAGCAACGCAAGCTGCTACACCACTCAACGGTTCTATCAATCTTCCAAGGTATTCTTTTCATGGCTTGACTTCATTCATTCTCATTTCATTCAGTTTCCTCTTCACTCAGTATGTGGTTCTAGTTTCTGTTCCAACCAATTCCTGCTCATGCGAGTGCAGTTCATAGTTATCATTTTCTTTCAGTTTCGTTTCATTCCGTTCCCGTATCATCCAACTTCATACAATCAGTAATTGCTTCGCTCTCGTCTAACTGTTCCTTCGTTCAGTTATTACTTCACTTAAACACGAGCTTCATTCGCTGTTTCTCTCATGTTTCACCTGTGCTCTACAGATTTCGTGCTTCACGCAAAAGCTGCTTCACTCAGTCACTCCACCACCCAACTGTTCCCTCGCTAAGATTGTATTTCAACACCGCTTCATTCCTTGGTTCACGCAAATCATTCACCCTCGAATCGCTTCACTCTCCCTGCTTCACTCGGAGCCGACTTAAACCATTCACTCACTCAATTCTTTTTTTATCAGTCAATTCGTATTTCGATACCGTCTCATTCCAGCGGTCCACCGAGACTCTTCAATCCGCGTTCCACTTCTCTTAGAACCTGATTCACTTGTCTGTGTACCGAGTGCGCTGCTTCACCTCGTCTGTGTACCGAGTGCGCTGCTTCACCTAGTCTGTGTACCGAGTACGCTGCTTCACCTCGTCTGAGTACCGAGTGCGCTGCTTCACCTCGTCTGTGTACCGAGTGCGCTGCTTCACGCGTCTGTGTACCGAGTGCGCTGCTTCACCTCGTCTGTGCACCGAGTGCGCTGCTTCACCTCGTCTGTGTACCGAGTGCGTTGCTTCACCTCGACTGTGTACCGAGTGCGCTCCTTCAACTCGCCTGTGTACCGAGTGCGCTCCTTCAACTCGCCTGTGTACCGAGTGCGCTGCCTCACTCGGTTCATCCACGTGTAAACCATGTTCGTCTTGCATTGGAGAGATAAAGAAGACATCGCCCACCAACTTAATTAACCCTTGGGCAAATCCAATATTTGGTCTTGGCAATTATTCTGCTATAGGCTAAGAAAAATTTCGGAGGAAAAAAAAATATAAATATATATTTTTACTCCCCTCTGGCGTATATCTCAAACTCATTCTTATTCATCTGGAAGAACGTGTGTTCGCTCCTTTGACTCATGAAGTCAACAGGGGCAAGATTTTCAGACTTCAGAAGGTGATGAATAACCTTCAGGTATGATAAATTTGTTACATTGAACTACGTCTGCGTTCTAACGCATTCTAAGGATAATCTAAACGACCGTTTTTCTGACGTATGGGAATGGATCCACTCCTCGTTCGTGTATTAACCCAGTCTTCCGTGTCAGAGGGCACTCGCCTTCATATATTCCACCTGCGGATACATACTTCGCCCAAGACCTGTGTAAACCCAAGAACCAGCGCCCGAGGAGCGGGAGAAGACTCATTTCTGTACAGCTTAAAAGATAAATTTCTCTCTCATAATTCAGATCCTGTGTGTTAGAACAAGTCTCGAGGAGGAATAAGAATAGTAAGATCAATTTAGTCTTACGCGAGTGCAGGAGATGGACGAAGGCATGCGACTCATAAAGGTGTATTAGAGCGTTATGAAAACGCCAGAAGACAACACGGAGAAACATGAAGAACGTGGAAGAATATCGCCCGGGAGGAGGAGCCACAGACGAGAGGGATAGGAAGCATAATTGTAGCAAGACACCCCGGCCCTTCACAACAAAGGAGGGGATTTGTGATCGAGGTCTTAGCCAGCTTGTCTTTCAGATGATGTATCCTAACCTGAGGTGCGTGGATCTCGTACCCTAGGGTCGTCAAGAGCACAAACCTCCAAAACAAACCTGAGGAGCAGAAGAACCAGTCCAATTGATGAACTTAACCTCTACAATGCCATTATCATCTCACACTTCATCATCTACTGTGAAACCCCCGTTTTCTTTATCCCTCGAATCAAAACCAACCATTTGTTTTCTACGCACTGAATTCAAGCTTGTCTTGAGCGTACCTGACACCTTCAGACTTCCTCCCTGACGCGTCTTACTCGGCCTTAAATCTCTTGATTAAACTTTCGTGTGTCCTCGCTCTCGATGGGAGGTAAGAGGACACACGAGATCCTCTTCCTCTCTTGCGTCGTTCGGAGAAAGGAAAGCAGAGTTGGGGGGGAGGTCGAGTCGGACTTAAGCGGTGGTGTTCAAACTTCTGTCAAGCAACATCGCTCGGTATTCTTAGACGGTACTAATCCAGGGTATGATCTTGGAAGGGGGGGCTCTCACCCCCTATACACACTGCCCTCTCCCCACATTTTTTCTTCTATAGCTAGAGAGGCTCAAGGTCACTCCAGACATGTATGGGTCCCGTACAATACTTGTGGGTGAGATTGTTGCAAGTGGTCGCAATTGTGGTGTTTGATTACCATCTATTCGTTATCTCTGTGCTGTACTACGAGGGAGTTCTACACTGTGTGTGTGTGTGTGTGTGTGTGTGTGTGTGTAATGATCTGGAACTCTGTTGACAAGTTTGGGACACTGAGGACTCCTTACCATATAATATTCTCATCGAAGGCTCCTTTCACTATGTCCTATCTGTATCACTTTGCATTTGCTCGGGTCGAATTTCATCAACTAGGCACCAGACCAATTTCTGGAGTTTGTCTAGGTCCCCTTGCAAGATGATGCAATCCCCGTAGACGTGATCATGTATCATTCCAGTTCTTCCGGCTCGTCATTTCCATAGGCCAAGAAACCGCAGTGGTCCCAGGACTGAGAGCCCTACGG
>NC_092240.1:53189994-53197494 GCF_036320965.1 Panulirus ornatus | reverse complement strand
CTCTCTCTCTCTCTCTCTCTCTCTCTCTCTCTCTCTATGCAAGACCCGTCCTCTCGCTCCAATACAACATGCCGGTTCCCACGATCTCTTTTTTTTTTCTCTCGCATCGACATAGTCGCTGTGTCGCACCTGCTTTATATATATATATATATATATATATATATATATATATATATGATAATATAAAATATAAAAAATAAATAGAATATAAGAGAAGAAGAGAGAGAAGAGAGAGAGAGAGAGAGAGAGAGACAACGTCGTCGTCAAGAGACAGACCACCTCCCCCCCCGCCTCCCTTCCCCACCTAAAATAAAAAAAAAAAAAAAGAAAACGTAAGCAAATAACGAACGGAATTGTTTAAGTCGAAACAGCGCTCATAGCTAACGAACCGGCGAGAGCCAATCGCAGGCGAATGGACGACGGGAGTTTGTTTCAACCAGAGAGAGAGAGAGAGAGAGAGAGAGAGAAGAGAGAGAGAGAGAGAGAGAGAGAGAGAGAATCTGTCACCTCGCTGTTGCACTGATCCACACAACGCCATGCAAATCATGCAGACATAATCCCTGTAAATGATTTTCCTTTTTTTTTTTTTTTTTTACAGATTTACAGCTCACTGTGTCTGTGCATAATCCACAGGGGATGCTGGTAAATCAGCTACACTACGTATGAAAAAAAAAATTACATTTGAGTAATGGCCATTAAGGTCAAACTATTCCTGGTCCTTCGTCCAGTCTCGTTTCTTTACGACGAACAGAGTCTAAATTCAGTTCTGCGCGAGCAGTTGTGTGTGCATCTATGCATTACGTCATGCGCCAACTCGACGTTCCTGAAGTCTTTCAGGAAGTCATAAGTTTTCCGAGGCTATATTTGTCCCCACCTCCACCACCTCCACCAACAATCCCCACCATCACCATCACCAACAGTCCCCACCATCACCAACAACCCTCATCACCACCATCACCCAGCTCTGGATAGGAAACTCAAACCTTCGAACTCAGGCGACTGTCTTCGCCACTTCGAAGTCCTCAATGCGATCTCGGCTTAAGGCGAAGAAGACAAGATCCTCCGGCACTGCGAATGACCAGGTCCACCACCGCGATCTCAGCTCAGGATCGTAAAGACCTCCTGCCCTGTGAATGGCCAGCCCCACCACGGCGTTCTCAAAAAAAAAAAAAAAGGCGAAAACGACCCATTACAGACGAACAGTGGAAGTGGCTCTGGCTGCAGAAGACGACCATTCTGGCTGCAAAGGCCATTGCATTTCGCGTCCTCCTTCGCCGCGCCGCGCCCCACCAGGCAGAGACGTGTGTTTGGGATGGGACGAAACCTACGCACGATCAGTTCGCTGTCGCGTCGTCCCTCCAAAGGCTCGTGTCGAGCTGGGTCCCAACTTTCGCCCCGTCTGGCGTAGACACTGGGACGAAACTATGGCGCGGAACGCGACAACCCACCATTCTCCTATCCCATGCTCGCTCGCTCGCTCCTCTCTCTCTCTCTCTCTCTCTCTCTCTCTCTCTCCTCTCTCTCTCTCTCTCTCTCTCTCTGGATAAGCGGAAAGACCCCGTCCATGGAAGGGGAGAGAGAGAGAGAGAGAGAGAGAGAAGAGGAGAAGGGGGGGAGGGGCGGAAGCGGGCGGAAATCCCTCGTTGTTCCCTCGGGCTCGACTGACCCTTATCGTCATTTATCTTGGTGAGGGGTGGGGGTAACATGGGCCTCTAGTTTGATTGAGTTGGGTTTTTGTTTTGAGTGTTGTGTGTGTGTTGTGTGTGTGTGTGGTGTGTGTGTGTGTGTGTGTGTGCAGTGTTTATCTAACTCCTCTAACTGGGGTCTATAGAGTTCTTCTAACTGTTCTTATAACGCTTTTGTAACTGGTGTGTCTGTAGCTGCTACACTAACTGGTGTGTACAGACCTCTTTGAACTGGGATCTATAGAGCTCCACTGAATAATGGGATCTATAGAGCTCCACTGAATAATGGGATCTATAGAGCTCCACTGAAGACTGGGATCTATAGAGCTCCACTTTTTGAACCCGATTCAGGTGTTTAAGAGAGCGTTCAATCCTCGAGAGACGTATGAGCTGGGCTGAACGTAAAAGAACGCCCGCGATCATATCATTGAACGTAAACATAGAACACAATGAATATTTTTGACCGTACCGAAATCGCGAAGATGAATATTCATAAACTTTAACTAGCGCAATAACGAATACTCATAAACGTATAACTAGGCCGATAACGAATATTCCCGAGCGCACAATTAGCGCGTTTCTGACCCCTAATATAGACAAGGTATATGCCTTCACGATTCCCCCACGACAGAGTTCGATACCCGGGGAACAGACAGTCACCCGTCTTCACACCCGTCAATCTAGGTCGAGGAATGTCACTGTCTCCCTCCCGTCAATCATCTAAGGGAGTGGACTTAGCCCCAACACCTTACGTTTGACAATCCTCCAAGATCGAATGCATTTTCGTGCTCATGGCATTTACTCAAAGTTTCCGTTTCCTTTCGACCCTTTCTGCTGCAGGGGATTCTGTTCCACAACCCAGATGCTTCTGGAAATTCTGTTCCATCGTTCAGTCTGCTGCTGGGGATTCTGTTCCACCATCCAGTCTTCGCAGGGGAGTCTACTGCACAGCAAGGTCTCCTCCTAATGATCCTGTTCCAACATCTTTAGCTCTTTTGTTCATGCATAATTGTAACTGTTCCTCGCCTTTCGCATTTTCTTTATCTTTTTCTCTTCCAATGGCATAAGTTCCTAAGTTCCTCCTAGATTCTAATTCAAGTTCTTTGCAGAATCTATCTAGTACATGTTCTTTGTGGGCTCCGTCTAATACATGTTCTTTGAAGGCTCCGTCTAATATATGTTCTTTGTAGGCTCCGTCTAATACATGTTCTTTGTAGGCTCCGTCTAATATATGTTCTTTGTAGGCTCCGTCTAATACATGTTCTTTGTGGGCTCCGTCTAATACATGTTCTTTGTAGGCTCCGTCTAATATATGTTCTTTGTGAGCTCCGTCTAATACATGTTCTTTGTAGGCTCCGTCTAATATATGTTCTTTGTGAGCTCCGTCTAATTCATGTTCTTTGTAGGCTCCGTCTAATACATGTTCTTTGTAGGCTCGCCGTCTAATACATGTTCTTTGTAGGCTCCGTCTAATACATGTTCTTTGTAGGCTCCGTCTAATGCATGCTCTTTCTAGGCTCCGTCTAATACATGTTCTTTGTAGGCTCCGTCTAACACAGGTTCTTACCAGTTCTGTCTAATAATTCATCCTTGTAGGCTCCGTCTACATTATGTTCTCCGTCGGATCCGTCCAACACAATGTCTTTTGCAGTCGCCGTCTAATTCACTGACGGACGCCTTCCCACCCCTTCCACAACCTTTGTACCAGCGATCAGTGTGGCTCCAAATGGAACTCTTCCCCACTCGTGACCACCCCACCACGCACGTTCTCCCGCTCACCAAACAATGCACTTCAAGCCCAGGTCAAAGCAGGTCACTGTGGCTGTGAAAATGCCGTGGCATTTTCCAGAGGTTTTGATACCATACGCAGTTTTAAACTTTCCTCTACATATGACATTTCAAACTTTGAAATAAGACTAGCTATCTTTGGAGACAAAACTTCCAAGATTATTACTATTCTTGACCGAAATGATATGAAACATGTCGCTGTCCATAGAAAGGTTATACAGTTTCTGAAATACAGATACTGTAATTATTACAGTCTTTCTTAATAGTATAAGGGCAAGAGGGTTACAAACCATTAGCTGATCAAGAAACTCTTTACTCTCTATATAGAAGCTAAAAAACTATATAACAGGAGACATTATACACTATATAGAAGCTAAAAAGCTATATATCAGGAGACATTATATACTATACAGAAGCTAAAAAGCTATATATCAAAACACTATGCTCTCTATATAGATGCTAAAGAAAATTATACACTTTATCCAGAGCAATAATAGAAAGCCATTTCAATACCAGAAAAGGAGAGAAATAGTTACGTTAACACGAGCAGTACAAAAATTATCAGTAACTTAAAACTGGAAGTTAGGATGGGGGAGGAGGAAGTAAGAAGTGCTGAAACAGTTAAGAAAAAAAGAATGCAATAAATAGGACTTGGTGCTCCAATTTGCTCCAAATGACTCCGCCTATTTCGTTTTCCCTATTTTAGTTATCTATTCTGTTATATACTTCAGGGAATATATGTATATATGATGCCTTTATACAGCTTATATGACCTATATTCTAAAGCTTAAACTTTCAAGCTCGTTTGACTCTTGTATACGTAATAACTACAATCTCTCTCTCTCTCTCCGTCTCACTATCTCTAGGGGGAGCGAGAGAGAGAGAGACACACACACACGGTCTCTCTCTCTCTCTCTCTCTCTCTCTCTCTCCTCTCTCTCTCTCTCTCTCTCTCTCTCTCTCTTTCATCTCTCCCCTGTGTCTCACGGAGAGGCCCCGCCTCATCAGCGGGGTAAATTAATTTACGAAGTTAGCGATCATCACGAAAACATTCTTGAAGACGTAAGGGAGAGAGAGAGAAAGAGAGAGAGAGAAAGAGAGAGAGAGAGAAGAGAGAGAGAGAGAGAGAGAGAGAGAGAGAGAGAGAGAGAGAGAATAACCAATTCATCACCACGGCTCATCATCATCATATCGTCCTACCGACTCTATGATTCATTAT
Source organism: Panulirus ornatus (assembly GCF_036320965.1). Classification (NCBI taxonomy): domain Eukaryota; kingdom Metazoa; phylum Arthropoda; class Malacostraca; order Decapoda; family Palinuridae; genus Panulirus; species Panulirus ornatus. The sequence goes on along the minus strand of NC_092240.1, from coordinate 53,192,802 downwards.
GTAGTTCCATCACGCCCGCCTCCCGTTTTCATTCGGCTGATCTACAAGTATAAAGAGAAAAAAAATTAAAACAGCTGTAATTAAAAAAAGAATAAAAAAAAAAAGAAAACGTCCCAACAGAAAATGAAATTCCTCAGACCACCGAATGACATCCCGTTTACCTTCGTCTTGAAAGAAAACGTCACACCGTTGCTCACTATTCATCTCCCTTCGCACTGCAGGGCGAAGAACTCCCTACCTGAGCCTCCCCCACCTACTTCTCTCCCTCCCTACTCCCTCGCCTCCCCTAATCTACCATCTCCCTTCCCATCGCACCATCGAAAACCCCCAGATTTTTAAAACATTTTCGTATGCAGATCAAAAGAAGACGCGTGGAGGAGAGGAGGGATGGGCCCCTGAGCGAGCGTATTATTCTCAGCCGTGTCCGAAGCTGACCAACTCGGTCGTATCATTGATTTGAGGAACTGTCTTATAGCTTACTAGTGCGAGTTAGCTTTTTATAGCTTGCCTGGTGGAGGGAGTTAGCTTTATAGCTTGCTTGGTGATGGGAGTTAGCTCTTCAGCTTGCTTGGTGATGGGAGTTAGCTTCTTCAGCTTGCTGGTATGGACGGAGTGGGACGATGTTAGCTGGCCGGCTTATGACAGCTAGCCAGCTAAAAGCTATAGTAGGATGGGCGAAGACGCAGCACGGTAACAAAGGGGATGCTGACCCCTGGAATTACTTCACGTACCCGGGAACGTGTACACGGAATCAACCACGTAATTATATTCAGCTATACAGACATGCTAACATGCATATACAGAGAATACTTCACGTATACACTCGGGGATATACATATTTATACGATTACGGAGAAAAATGCGGTAAAAATCTCTCTCTCTCATATATATATATATATATATATATATATATATATATATATATATATATATAATATATATATATATATATACACACACACGACAGGAGGAAAAACATAACACATTACACATATATACACACATACATGCATGTATATATTCCCATACACCCCGACACACTCACCTACACACACACATACACACACACACACACAGACACACTCACCTACAGACACACCCGCACACACACACACACACAGACCCACACACACACACACGGCCTCCTCACGCATGCCAGCCTCACGTGCACCACCGCCACAAGCACCACACGCCTCACCAACTAAGTCAATTTGCCTTTCAATAGAAGACGACCAGCCGCTCTCCTCAGCCGGGGGAAAGGAAGGAGAGGATGCAGGTGTGTGTGTGTGTTTTATATATATATATATATATATATATATATATAATATATATATATATATATATATAATATAAAGCAAGGCTGCCTTTTGCCACAGCCAGCCAAGAACGGGGCTATACAGGCCAAGGAAGAACCACACACTCAGAGAGAGGTAGGAGAGAAGAGAGAGTAGAGAGGAGAGAGAGAGGAGAGATGAGAGAGGAGAGAGAGAGAGAAATTAAACACACACACACACAAAAATGGCTCAAGAAAATCAAATATTCCCAAGAAAATTTCAAATAGACACAACAAAAGATAATCTAAGAAAGAAAAATATATATATAAAAAAATAATATTACAAGTGTGAAGGCAATTTTTTTTTTTACCCAGTAAGCAAAAAAAAAAAAAAAAAAGTTTTTTTATCCCACGTTTTATTTCAGTTAGGAACGGACGCTTTTCATTTGTTTTTCCATTCTGAAATTAATCGTCCGGAGCGAAAGGCAACGGACATTTTAATATCCTCTATTTGTTGGCAGAGTCCACACTGAATGACTCACAGCCACCCCCACCCCCACCCCCCCCCAAAAAAAAAAATCGGTGAAAAGTTCAAATCGACCAGACCAGACAGTGACAAAGTTACTGCTGGACAGGTGAACGCCATGGACAGTTGAAGCTGTGAAAGGCGACAGACTGGCGAGTTCGTGCAGTGAAAGCTCGACGGGTCAGGACAGTGAAAAAATTACCGGTCGTCGGGGGAAAAACACAGTGATAGTCAAAGTTGGACGGGTTTGAACGGTGAAAAGTTCCAAATGGATGACTCATAGCAGTGCAATGTCACTTCTAGGAGGATGAAAGTATTGAACAATTACATCTGGACGGGTTAGAGCAGTGAAAAGTTAAATTTGGACGGGTGAAAGCAGTGAGATTACATTTTGGATGAATTAGAGCAGTGAAAAGTTACATTTCGACGGGTGCGGGCAAAGTTACATTTGGAAGGATGAGCACAGTGAAAAATTACGTTTGGACAGACGGGAGTAATGAAAAATCATATTGTAACGAACGAGAACCACAAAAACGTAATAACGAATAGAGGAGAACAGTGAATAGTTACAGTTTGGACGGGTGGGAGCAGTGAGGAGTTACAGTTTGGACGGGTGGGAGCAGTGAGGAGTTACAGTTTGGACGGGTGGGAGCAGTGAGGGGAGTTACAGTCTGGACGGGTGGGAGAAGTGGGGAGCCCCAGCTGGGAGGGGGTGTGACACGCTCCGAGGCTGGCCTATTGTGTGAAGGCGTTACGCCCTGTTACTCCCGTGTCACGCTTGCTGGTCCTGATGCCCTCTATGTATACATACATAGGGTAGGGAGGGAGGGAGAGAGAGAGAGAGAGAGAGAGAGAGAGGAGAGAGAGAGAGAGAGAGAGAGAGAGAGAGAGCACCCCTACCTCTATAGTCCCCACTAAGAGATTCTGCCCAATGGAAGCAATGCTAGCGCGTCGCGCTCAACACACGTTTTGCCTGGTGAACACTATACTCTCTCTCCTCTCTCTCTCT
>NC_092240.1:53122494-53184994 GCF_036320965.1 Panulirus ornatus | reverse complement strand
TGACCACGTCATCGAACTACATACCACACCACAACCACAACCACGCAAGCAAATCAAACAAACACAAACACCAACACTACAAACACAAACGAAGGAAAAAAAAAAGGCTATAAAATTCAAGTCTCAGTTTCAAAAACAGTGGATGATGAGGGTCACTCCACTGACTTGACGCATTCTGTCCGGGACTTTACTTTCCCAAGTGGCGCTGGTAATGGCAGGGTAAGGGGGGGGGGGGTGTTATCCGATGGTCCCCCCCCCCCCCATAAATCACGGTGGCAAGCAGAGGTCACGTGACGTGGCACTCGCAGGGTCAGGGCCGTGACGAAGGGGGGGTCGAGGGAGGGCTCAAAAGGGGGGGGGGGTGCCTCTATCTCCTACAGTCATGACTCGAATAACAAAAGGAAAATGACTTGCTTTTGTTAATGTTGATCCTTTAATCTCGTGTGTATGTATACCTCCGAGCCTATACGTATGTGTATGAATGTGTGTGTGTGTGTGTGCGATTAAATGAATAATTGTTTATCAAAGTTTAAGAGAGAGAGAGAGAGAGAGAGAGAGAGAGAGAGAGAGAGAGAGAGAGAGAGAGAGAGAGAGAGAGAGGTTCTTAACAGGCGTACATGAAGGTTCCTCTGTTCAAGTTAGACCCGCCTCACCCACCCTCACTGTGGCAGGTCTGCTGGGAGGCCGGGTAATGAGCTTGGGACTTTTCTTAACGCGTTAATCCCATCTACTCATCTGCATCCCCGGCCCCCGTCGCCTCCTCTCTCTCTCTCTCTCTCTCTCACTCTCTCTCTCTCTCTCTCTCTCTCTCTCTCTCTCTCTCTCTCTCTAATTTTATTTGCCATCTACATTCTACCCTTAGCTATTCGTCTTCCTCTCCTCCCCCCCCCTCTCTCTCTCTCTCTACTATCTTAATTCTCATTTACAACTTCCACTCATTCCATCTTTACTACAGGCAACTGCTCATTTGCATATTCCCATCTGTCCAATATGCTTCTGACACTTTTTTCCTCTCTCTCTCTATCTCTCTCTCTCTCTCTCTCTCTCTCTCTCTTCTTCTCTCTCTCGCCTTCCCTATTCACACCAGGCAAATGTGTACTCATTTGCATACACTCCTCTTTGTCCCTGTACAATTTGCTTCCCCGTCCCCCTAATCTCTCTCTCTCTCTCTCTCTCTCTCTCTCTCTCTCTCTCTCTCTCTCTCTCTCTCTCTCTCTCAAAAATTTCCCTCACAATATATCTTTCATAGTCTCGTTGGAAAGGTTCATTCAGCCGTACCTCATTCTCCAATAAGGTTCATTTTCCCCGGTGTGCGAGATGTGTAGCACGTTATTCCCCCCCGGGTGTATCAAACACTTCAACCCTTACACACAATACGTCTTTCCATCCCTATTCCCCCAGTTTCCACCTATGGTAATATTCCCGATTGCTTCACGTCCTTCTCCATAAATCTCTCTCGTCAGCAGTAGTTCACTCAGTTCCAGTGTTCTGTGTCGCTTTAATTGCGTTGTCGTAACTGCCGTTTTCTATACCGAGGTCCTGATGATCGTTACTTCAGACTAATATATTCTTCCATCGGCTCTGCAGGTGTGTGTGTGTGTGTGTGTGTGTGTGTGTGTGTGTGTGTGTGTAATGATTGTAATTATTTTTTGTGTTGCGACCCTTGAGCACGACGGTACGACCCTTGAGCACGACGGTGCGACACCTGAGCACGACGGTACGACCCTTGAGCACGACGGTGCGACACCTGAGCACGACGGTACGACACCTGTTCACGACGGTACGACCCTTGAGCACGACGTTACGACCCTTGAGCACGACGGTACGACACCTGAGCACGACGGTACCGTCGTGTTCCAAGGATCGCACCGTCGTGCATCGCTCACAGGTATTCCATTTACCTCACAGTAAAACTAAACCCCACACTAGGGAAGGTACCACGACACACCCTGTGGCACAGCGCGTGTCACAAAACCTCGCGGGAGAATCAGTTCCTTGAGCCACAGACTACTGAAGGGAGGGGGAGCGGGGGTCCTGGGGCCTGCTGCTGGTGAGGGAGGGGAGGGGAGGGGAGGGAGGGGAGGGGAGGGAGGGAGGGGACTGGGGGGGGACTATCCCTCGTTCGTTTTTCGATGGTGGGCCACAAGGAGAAATCTATGACGCCCAGACAGGAACGCTGGACTGCGGCCAAGAATTACCTCCACGGTTACGTGATGTGTGTAGATAGATAGATGGACAGACAATGGACAGACAGAGAGATAGATATATGGAGAGACATGGAGATAGATAGATAGCAAACTTTCCTTTCCCCCTTCCTTCCTTCCCCACCTCTCTCTCTCTCTCTCTCTCTCTCTCTCTCTCTCTCTCTCTCTCTCTCTCCTCTCTCTCCGTTCTGCCCAAACTCTCTCTCATCTCGCAAAAAAAATAAATAAAAACAAACATGGCCTGCCATCCTCACGTCAGATCCTGAGCAATAATTATCTCCACTAACCCAGACAGCTGAGCTGGGGAAGGGACAATTCCCTCATCAAAATCTGATCAAACTTGAGGGGGAAAGAAAAAATCTGTCCACCTCTTTCTGCTGCTGCTCCTCCTCCCTATACATCTACTGGCCCGGCCAGGAGGAAAAAATACACACACACACACACCACACACACACACACACACACACACACACAACACACGGAACATACAGCTGTCGAATCCATCTCATTCAACATCTCATTATCAAGTTGCCTTAATGCATTTATCATGGAATTATCAATAGGGGAGACGAGAGTAGGTGCCCCTCCCCCCCTCTACACAAGGGGGTGTGTATCTAAGGGGATACGTTTTTGTAGTAATCTAAGTAATGGAAGATGTTATGGAAAACATTATATATATATATATATATATATAATTATATAATATATATAAATATATATATATATATAAATATATAATATATCATATATATATATATTATATATATATATATATATATTATATATATTAATTATATATAAACAACACACACACACACACACACACACACACACACTTAATGTACATTTCATCATAACTAAAGAGAATGTTAACACTGCGATGACAGACACCTGTAGTCAAAGTCCCCCCAAAACCTGCCAGAAACAATTGCATTTTCACTGCCATGAACATGGAGGCTTCAGTGCTCGAGAATATTCAGCTCCCGCACTGAAGTAGCGACATCCACCAGCCATCACACCAATACATCAGAAAAAATAATGATCGAGAGTTGCGTTTATATCAACCTACGTTCATTGAAATGGCCATTTAAATTGCTCGTGGTATCAATACCCTACCACGTGCATTTAAAGGCCACAAAGACCATATCTTCACAGCAAACGACTGTATATTCACTGGGGGTCTGTGTCTATGTAACACACTCACTCTCTCTCTCTCTCTCTCTCTCTCTCTCTCTCTCTTCTCTCTCTCTCTCTCTCTCCCAGCCACGTCCCTGTGTCTCTCTCCCCAGCCCTGCTGGCTTACTCCCCTACCCAAATCTCCTTACTCCTCGCTCCTCGTCCCCCTTTATCCTTTCCGAAGTGATTCTCTCGCTTTATTTTTCTCCCCATTTTCCTCCATCCTCTTCCCATCTTCTCACTCTGGATACATACCCTCGCTTCCCACTTCTCATTTTCTCTCTGCAAGCCACATCGCCTCTCCTTCATTCATTGATTTCTTTCTATATTTTTTTCCTCATGCAAGAGAAAAAAGGCATACCTTGCTACCCCAGGACCCCCTTCTAGGAAGGCTCCCTAGCAGCGCCAAGGAAGACGGCCACGTCCGCCGGGCCGGAGCGAAAGATCACGAAGTGTAGCGATGTTCAGTGTACATAATTCTGTAACGTACGCGTAGGTCAACCGAGGTGTAAGAGTTCATTATCTCCATAACCGAGGCTGCATCTTGGAAATGTGGGATCATATGATAGGTTCAATCGGTGCTTTTTTTTTTTTTCCATGTTGGTGGGAAATGGGTGGTGTGCAGAACACAGGGCCGAGAAAGTTTGACATGTACGTGTCTGGGGAGTGTAGTTTCGAATGTGTCTGGAGAGTGTAGTTTCGAATGTGTCTGGAGAGTGTACTTTCGATTGTGTCTGGGAAGTGTAGTTTCGTACGTGTCTGGGGAGTGTACCTTCTAGTGAAGCAGAGTAAAACAATGTGTTGAGAAGGCGGTTGTTTAAGTGCTTGTCGAGTCATTACCGAGTGTTTATGCTTTGCCGATACTGTCAGCGACTGAAGTGTTAAACTGGTATAAGCTTTACACACACACACACACACACACACACACACACACACACACATACTTCCAACAAGGGCGGACCGAAGCTGTCACTCCCATACCATCATCACAAAGTCTTGCTCAGCCATTTCCCTAATCACGGATCGGCCGTATGTAAATGACGCCCCTTAGCTGTCAAAGTAGAGAAAATTCTCTCTCTCTCTCTCTCTCTCTCTCTCTTCTCTCTCTCTCTCTCTCTCTCTCTCTCATCGATGACTCAACTTAATTAACCAGGAAACAGTCGTTTATAGGCCATGGCCGATGAGTTGGCAGTGGCCCCGTTGTTTCCCTCCGTCCCCCCTTGCCCAACTTTCCCAACCCCTCCTCCCCGTCTCATACGACCGATCTCCCTTCTCTCTCTCTCTCTTCCATCTCTCTTCTCTCTCTCTCTCTCTCTCTCTTCTCTCTCTCTCTCTCTCTCTCTCTGACAACCATTTGCACAATCCTCTTCATCTCTGAGGATCCCGAGGACTTCCATTCAGGATTAACCACAGCTTCTTAAGGAAGGAAGGAAAGGGGGGGGGGGGAGCTGGAGGGGGTTTGGCTGGATGGAGGGGAGGTGGGTGTCGGTTCCAGTATTCCATGAGAATCGGCTCCGGGAAGCTGTGCACGCGAATCCAGAGAGACGAGAGAGAGAGAGAGAGAGAGAGAGAGAGAGAGAGAGAGAGAGAGAGAGAGAGAGAGAGAGAGAGAGGGGCAATCGCTCAGTCTGAGGCGCCCCTCACTGGATTGCAAGGGGGAGAGGCGGGGAGGGAGGCGCATCAATCCCTCAATCCATCAACCAAATGACGCCAGATATCCTGATATATGTGAGGGGGTCAGCCAAGGTTTATTATCAGCGAGGGAGGAGGGATGGATGACGGTGATGTCCCCGGCCCATGCCACGCTGACGGAGGGGCCGACGCAGCTGTGGACGACCTTCCCCCCCTCATCCCCCCCCCTCACCCTCCCCTCATAATATGGAGAGGGGAAAACCTGCGCCGGAGTCTATCCTGATATCTCCCCGACCCCGTGACGCGGGATCCTGTATCACGGTTTCTCTTCATTCTTCCTTTCTCAGCGTCGTGCTTCACCCACGCACAGCAGCAGCGCGTCAGCTCAATCCATCTACATCCGGGCATGAACACGGCGATCAGTAACACACCTCATTACATTTTCTCCACCATAAACTCCTTTTTATATCCTTCGTGCCTTCGAATTCCTATTCTTTCTAAATCGTTTTTTTTATCAACATGGAAAAGCAGTTTCATCAGTCGACTCTCCTGTTAAGAGTATTCGACTCGATCTAAATTAGCCAGTAACAGGCCGTCATGTTCCGTGTGAAACTGTTGTCTTATGGATTACACGGTGTTACATCTCGTTCACATACGGGAAAATCTTCACTTACAACATGCGCAAAAAAGAAGAAAATACAGTACGTGTTTTGTTCCGCAAGAACAACAAATACAGTAGTACAATTAGAAGACTGTTTAATACAATGTAAATAAATGAACCTGCGTTACGATACTAGAGGACAGACACACACACACACACACACACACACACTTTCCCTCCAAAGCACATATGGGACAGTAGGGGAACATGAACCTTTTCCAGACATGCCTCTCACATCACCTCCTCTCACACCACCACCACCTCTCACACCACCACCACTCTCACACCACCACCACCTCTCACACCACCACCTCCTCTCCCAGTTACTCCCCCAGCCACGACGCCAATATCTTCTTCCCTCAGGACCGTCTTATGCCAGGAGGGAGACCCAGATGAAACAAAACCCTGTACGAACACCCGTGTTGACAGATATGGATGGGAAGGCGCTACATCAACGACAACCGCAATGGCGCTTCTGGAAAAGAAGTAACGTATTATCAGAGATGAAAAAAAATATAAAAAAACCCAGAAAACCCAAAGAATGGAGGCATTGTAAGCAGGCACCCGCACCACAAGGACTTCACGAGATGTCGAGAGCCACGGAAAATAAAAACATAACCTTCGCCAAAATTCCTGAGAGAGGAATGACCAGAGGCGAGTCACACAGGGTAGGAGGTTACCCGTGGCCTATGCACCACAAAGGCCGAACTGGCGAACCTGAAAAAATGGGAAAGAAACTGCATTCACGATCCAAAGAATTGATATGAAATTCAGCGACAATATACCCTATGAATCCCTCATCAGATACACTTCCCCCCCCCAAAAAAAGAATATATATATATATATATATATATATATATATATATATATATATATATATATATATATATATATATATATATATAATTCAATCCTTTTATAGGATTGTGATTAACCAAACACGACCTCCAACTGGAGCCCCTTACTTTCTAACCATCCTTTGCATGCATCCCACCAGACATAGGGCCCCCCCTCTCTCTCTCTCTCTCTTCTCTCTCTCTCTCTCTCTCTCTCTCTCTCTCCCATAACCCACTAACACCCTCCTCCCCCCCTCCCCAACCAAGCCATTAATAAAGTGGACTGTGCGATGCACCGATGATGGCGGTAATTTAGCGAATTGAACCCCCGTGCTGGGTGGAATGAGCCTCGGATTAAAGGATTTAACTTCACTCTAACTGATTACCGAGAAGTGGAGACAAGCTTGCTGCCCCCTCTCCAACACCTACCCTATTGCCTCCGCTCCGCACTGATGGCCTAATGTATAATGTATGCGCATGTATGTGATTACAACCCCGGTGATCACTACTCGTGGCTGAGGGAAGCGAGTTTTACACTCGTGTGTGTATGTGTGTGTGTGTGGTCACTATTTGTGTATCACGGAGTTAGCTATACACACTGGTGTGTGTATGAATGTAATTGCTATTGATTGTAATGATTTGAGTCGTACGCGGAGTGAGTCTTTTTTGTACATGTATGGTTGACATAAATAGATAAGGATATACATACATATATGCAAATAAACATACAAAGATATAAGTATAAATATCATTACATGTGTGTGTGTGTAAGTATTTATGTATGATAAAGATGTGTATTCATGTGTATGAGCAAGATCGTGTGTACTAGTCTGAGAGAGTCTGTGAGTGAGGGAGTGAATGAGAGTGGGGAAGGGATGAAGAAGAACGAAGAACAATGAAACTACAAAAAAAAGTCAAAACTGTATGCAAATGAGATGCACAGAAAACATGCAGGAAAATTTCACGGAGTATGAACGTTTTCTTTTTTTTTTTCTTTAACTGAAACTCGAATGATAAGTAAATATATTTCATTCTGAGTATGACTGTCATGATGCTGTAGTTACGTAAACCTGTGTGTGACATGTCCATTTGACCTTGACAAAACTAATTACCTCATCTCGTAAAGGATAAACATTTCACTGGGAAAGTCATGTGCAATCGAACATTATGTAATCTATGTCATCCATTTTCTTTGACATGTGTTCCTCTTTTTTTGCAGTGCTGAGCGAGGCAGCTGCAAGAATAGATACGAATCGGAAGAGAGATCCCCGCTTGGCTATCTAGCCTGTTCTTCCTTTCGGTGATAATGCAGGAGGGGGATATTCCAGCTTCTAAACTCTCATCCCTCCATATATATATATTATATATATATATATATATATTATATATATATATATATACTTAAATGATACATAACGAAATAAGGGGTAATAGAGAGAGAGAGAGAGAGAGAGAGAGAGAGAGAGAGAGAGAGAGAGAGAGAGAGAGAGGGGGGGGAGTAGGGAAAGATCAACAAAGAGTTGCCTTAAAAAAAGGGGGGGGGGGGCAGATGGTACCCGTGAGGAAAAATGCAAAATTTTAGAGAGTTCCAAAGCTTAGGTGTGTAGGGAAAGAAACCGAGACACACACACACACATACACACACACACACAGAGTAACAACATGACGCAGTTGTTCGTATAGTATCATACTGCAGTCTGGTGAACGGCAGAGGGGCACATAAGCAACCAGTTCTCGGGAACACAAACACCCGGAGTAATATCTACAAAATAGGGGAGAGTGAACGACGACTTAGTCCAGTAACTAGGGAGAGCCAGAACCTGTCTGACTGTGAGAGCAGTAACCCACACACAGACGAACAAGCTCTTTATATAATCACCCTCGGGGTCAAGTAGAGAACCAGCTTCACCAGATAAGCTGGCTTTATCATCTCAAAACAGGCGACCACCAACCGAATCACTCAGTTCAGCGACACGGATAAAATGTGAAAGACAAACGACCCTTAAACAAGAGCCAGCTACGCGGTGGACAGCTGGAATCGCCAGGTCTCCACACGAGGCGCAGGGGGATTGAAATCCTTCCGTTCGTCCCGAATTTGTGAGGCATATTACTGTGGAGATCCAGCACACAAAACTGCCCGGGTACAGCTCACGACCATGCAGGAAAACAGAGTGAGCGGGCTCGCTATCCCGGAACGCTTTCCACTTGAGGGAACCCGCTTGCTCTGTACCCCTTGGCACTTCGGTAAACTAATCCGACCCAGTCTAATTGACCCCCTTTGTTGACCCGATGTGACCTGTCGTCCAGGCTACTGCCGGTGGGAGTTAACTGGCTATTTACCAGCCGTGTGGCCTTGACGTGTTCACCTTCTGTCTTAACAACACAGCTCTTCTGCCCCACGTCAGATACGTTCTCATCTCAATCGGGAATATTGAGTCTCTTTTCGAATTTCTATTAAATGGCACCTTTATCAATGCATGAAGTTAATTTTCTTATTTTTCAATTTCCATCAAAATACAAGCAGGTTCATTCTCAATCTCTCTCTCATGGTGTAATATTTCCGTCTCATTATTTCCAGCTGATAATTCATGTCATCAATGGTCACCCCCAAACTACAAACTCATTTCCCTCCTGTCCGTCTGTCTACTGTCCAACATCACCTCAACAATTTGACTGATAACATATCATCTCTGTCATCTGTTTGTGTGTATGAAGCAACCAGCCCGAGAGCGTTGGAGGCGTAGAAGTAGACCAGCCCGAGATGGTTGGAGGCGTAGAAGTAGACCAGCCCGAGATGGTTGGAGGCGTAGAAGTAGACCAGCCCGAGATGGTTGGAGGCGTAGAAGTAGACCGTAGAAACCGTCGTCCTCGGAATTTTGGTTCTCGCTAAGCGAGTCCCCCTTCAACAAATCTTTTACAGCACAGCTAAAGTGCCACACTGGATCGCTAAAACTTGCGTCCTGAATGTATGGGGATTAATGAGTGTTGCCATGTGAAGACCACAGTTGGCGGTCCTGACATCCCCCATGGGAAATCAAACCCCATTTGTTCCCTCTTAAACCCCACACCGCGCCAGGTCAAGTTATAACTTGAGCCAAGGCTGGAAATCAGACATGATGCCCTCAAGTCACAACCACACGATTGAACACGTTTTCTCTTATGAATTCAGTACAAAGATGAGCGGGTCACTTTAACAAACCAGTGATGCTGGGGGCAGTCCCACTGCTGTAACACACACACACACACACACACAAGGATGGTTCCCGTCGAGGATTTGGCATCAGGACGAGCAACTGAGCAACCACACTTCAGGCTGAAACCGTCTGCTGAGTTGTTAATGTGTGCAAAATATTAATTCGCGAGCACTGCTCTCTCTCTCTCTCTCTCTCTCTCTCTCTCTCTCTCTCTCTCTCTCTCTCTCTCTCTCTCTCTCTCTCTCTCAATATAACATTAAACTTCTCATTCAACAAAAACGCGCACGTAAATATGCTTGTGTCGGAGGCACGAGCACGGGTGCCTAACAAGCTATATTATATCCACGCCGGAATTAAGTGTTGACCTGTTTAACGCATTTGGCTCCGAGTCCGTGACCTCGGACGATTAACTATGATCAATGACACCAGTGATGGAGCCGATGATAAACGAGACTTTCTCAATGAAAGCTACAAAAAAAAAAAACATTCATTTGAATAGAGATGGAACCATTCTCTCAGACTTAGGACGAGTGGAAACCGACACCAGCCGATCCCTTTACCATCATAATGATACTATTAAAGAACCCTTTCCAACCCCCCCCCCCCCCCCCATACATATGGCCCCATAAAGGGAATCAATAGACAACATGATGTTATTGCTGCCCCGACACACAAGGATGGGCTATAAATACCCACGAAGGTAGTTCGGTCCTCGTGTTAATACCAGACAAATAGGATGGAACTCTTGTGGCAAAGGAATCACACTCGCATCCTCCAACACTCGGTATTACAGCGAATTCAGACACGACTCCTACCACACGTTACAAAATGTGCGCGAATATTTTGTCCATATTGCTCTTTCATTTGTTGCCGTAACCAGCAACTACCTTAAGTGTTGTTGCTACCCCCCAGCTCACGCTGTGAGAGGCAGCGCAAGAGGAGCGTGGAGGTCACAAAGGGTCATTACCAGGCTCGAGTGAGCAGAAGACTACGGCATAACACGTTGTAAAGTGGATGAATACCAAACTTAATAACAAGGTGTTGTACCGCCTCATACAGGGTACAACTCTCTCTCTCTCTCTCTCTCTCTCTCTCTCTCTCTCTCCTCTCTCTCTCTCTCTCTCTCTCTCTCTCTCTCTCTCTCAGGATTAATTTTCTCGTACGTTAATTGATTTTCATTTTTTGCCACAATTGCAGCTCATCTGCCGTGCACGTGCAACTGCGGCCCATCCTGCGGGCGGCGGCGCACAAGAGGACAACACTGCAGGGACTGAGGGGCCCTCAGCGAGTGACGTACATTGTAGGTTACGTGGGTAAGTGTTACCATGGTCGTGGACGAGGCTGGAGGAGACGAATATTGACCACACCACGAGTAGGATCTGGACTCTGGTGGGTCCTACCTCACCACACACACACACCTCCCACTACATACCGCCACAAGTTAAGAGGCGTGCAGACAGGCATGACCACCACCAACACCACCAGGCTGTGGTAGAGGAGAGAGAGAGAGAGAGAGAGAGAGAGAGAGAGAGAGAGAGAGAGTGTGGGGGGGTGTCGAAACAACACCCTTTGTCTCCACACCGCCTTAGTTAGTCTGATATTGGTTTTACACAGGCCGGGGGGCACTGAAACAATATTCCATATCCCTGTACGACAAACGCTCGTCCCTTGATTGGAAAGCAAGGGGAAGGGGTCCATTTTTTTTCTATTCCAGAGGCCATACACAAAAGGACCCCTTCCCTTTCTTTTTTTTTTTCCTCTGCGGAAATTTGAGAGTTGAGTCCTGATGGCTTTGTGGGATGGGTGTGTGTGTGTGTGTGTGTGTGTGCGTGTGTGTGTGTAGAGAGGAAGATGTATCTAGTTACGTATCTCGCACCTTATCCTACCGTACACACAGACAGACAACCTACGTTCTCATGCACAACACATTCTTCACTGGACACACCTCGCGAGTCGTTCCTGTTATACATGTGCTGCTTTGCAGAACGAAAACCAAACACTAAGTGTATTACCAGATCTTCCCCATCTACTCAGCGTAGACATAAACCCCTTTTTTTTTTTCTCAGATACTCACACGTTACGAACTCATAAAACTCTCATGTCATCAATGCATGGACTAGTAATGCTTCGCCGGTCGGGATACCTCCAGCTGTGTTGATCGTATAGCGGAGCTCACTCCGGATGGAGCGGAGCCCTACCTCCCTTCAACTAGTTACCCCACAAATGTGGCCCCATCGCTCTTGCTCCAAAATGACGCCTGTCGCATCAGGGGCAAAGCATTATATGGCTATGAAACCCTTGATTATCATCCTGGTTTCATTTTCAATCTGAAATCATGGCAGAGCTGTCGTTAGTAAAGTCAAGCACGCCTTCATGTATAAAGAAAGTGTGTTTGTATGACTTCTGCAAGCAAATCTTTACAGCCTTTAATCTTTTTTTTTAAAAGCAAATCAACGGCTTCTCTTAGCCTTCACTTCTGTCGTCCGATCTGATCAATCTACAGCGAACTGTACGATGATAAAGCCACTCATTCCTCGCAACTCTGACCTGAATGATTCCGGATCCTGTCCTCCCAAACCCACCTCCTCCCACTGAACCTATGTCCCCCTTCTCCCACACTTTTCCCTCGAGCAAAGTCGTCCACACACACACACACACTCCCACCTACGTGATGGCAAGGTGTTTGGTCCGGACGGGTATACCTCCTCTTATCCTCCTCTTATCCTGAGCACTGTGCCTCCCACTAAACCCGACCCTCGCTCGCCTACCCTTCGGGGTAATACTAGCCATTTGGCTACTGCTTCACTTCCTACGTTTCGGATGTGGTAACAGTTGGAGCGGGAGGATTACCAGACCCCCCTTAACGATCCCCCTCCTCCCGTCCCTTCTTAAAAGTCGTCTCCTACAATAAGCAGGAGAAGCGTGGGCGGCGCCCTGTCTCCTCCTCTACGTCTTGTGATCATTCATACGACTAAATAAACACGAAATGTCGGATTAATGATAATTACTCTCCTTCTACCCACAGTGCACGGGGAAGTCAATTACTCAAGCTAATTCGCAAGGATACCTCTCAGCCCCTAAATAAGAAAGACCTTAATTTTCTTGATGAAAAAAATCCCCTCAATAAGGATATTTTATAGCGAGGAGGTCTCTTAGTGAGGTCAATCCTTAGAAATTAGGTTTTTTGATGTCAAGGAGGGATGGGGGTTGGGCTCCGTAGAGGGGAAATTCCTTAATTAAGAAGCAGCTTAAGAGTGGAGTCATTAAGGTGGTTTTAGTAAAATCTTTGGGCGAGATTTCTCATAAGGAAAGGTTTACAATCCTTTATTCCTGCTGCTTTCCTGCGACCTATCTTAAGCGGTTCACTTACTTTGCTTTACCATTTTCTTTCCTGTGTGGGTAAAACCCATCTTAGTATCCTACCTTCTTGGGTCTTTCGTGGAGGATATTCCAAGGAATTTTCTCCCAAAAAAACAATGGCGCTAATACACGGGAACTGGATAGGATACACACTGAGGAGGATGTCCGCTGGAAGGATAGGACACATACTGGGAAGATAAAAGTCTCTTGGATGAATAGGACATATTGCGAGGAGAATGGCTGCTGGATTCACAGGATAATACATATACTGCTGAAAGACACGATGGATGGTGTACCAGGGCAGGAGCCCACAAGCAGGAAGGCTATGCCTGGCGACTCGATGGCCCAGGGGGAAAGAAAGTGACCACACCATGAAGAGGACAAGGCTTCGAGGCAGACCCGGTCTGGCGGGTGTTATGATCCATGAAACTGAAACTCCAGACAGACAGACAGAACACTGAAGAAGACAGAACATAATCTCAGGGCATTGCGCCATCTTAAACGCTTCCCTCGATGGCCTGAGTCCTCAGTATATGATGGAGGTCCTACCAAGACGCTCCCTTCAGTGCCTCAGTATTGTCACAGAGGGCGAGTCTAAATCATGGCCAACAGGATTCCCTCATTCTCCACTGAGATTTCATCAGATTCTCTTACTCATTCCTCTCCCACTGTCTCTTTCATTCCTTCTGCTTCTTTCTCTCCCATTTTCCCTCTCTCATTCCTCCTCCTATGTCTTTCTCCATCCTATTTTCTCTCTCTCATTCCTTCTTCTACCTCTTTCCCCATCCCATTTTCTCTCTGTCTCTCATTCCTTCTTCTATCTCTTTCCCATCCCCATTTTCTCTCCGTCTCTCTCATTTCTTCTGCCTCTTTCTCCATCCCATTTTCCCTCTCTTCCAGTGTATTCATTTCTCACACATAACAATGGGAATCATTTTTGTCTTTCATGTCTGCACCAACGAAAAATAACATGGCACTCATTAATACCACCTCTACATTAAACTAAATACATCACATAAAAACCATGTCCTTTAGACACAAAGTTCGGAATTATACATCAATAAATTCTCCACAATTACACTTCAACATCATTTAAAATTTTAATCCCTGCAACGAAAAAAAATGGAATTAGGCTACAAATTTTCTAAAAAAGAAAGAAAAAGAAAAGAAATTGCGCTACAACATAACTAAACACGATATTCGGATGAAACTTAACCGAAAACGAAATTAGGCCACGACTTAACTAAACGAAAAAAAAAAAAAACGGAATTACGCTACAACTTAACAAAAAATGGGATTATGCTAAAGAGCACTTAAAAACCCCCCCCATGATTTTTTGTTCTCTATCTACATTGGATGCACTAAAATACTTGGTTCATTCCCTTGTTTCATCACGCATCTCCACCATATAAATCGGTTCTGATATTCCCTGAACCCTTTGAGTCAACATTCTAATTATCTGTTTTAATGAACCAATTGGAATATCCCATAAAACCCACCTTCTAGTAGTTTGATCAAAGGAAATCAAAAATATAATACATCATTACCATTCTATAATAATAATGAGAGAGCCGAGGTCTACACTATGAGCTACCGCGGTGTAGCGGTCAGCGTTGCTGACTATGAATCACACGCGGGCACGTCAAGGCAAGGTTCGCATCATGGACGGGGTGGTCGGCTCACAGTCAACCCAACTGTTCATTCTTCCCCTCGGCTACGGTCGTACGCAGGAGACACTCTCCTCTTTTCTGAAGTTCCTTTTTATCTTCGCTGATGCAAAACGATTAACGTAATCATGAGCTAAAGTGACCTTACATGTCCTTTATTGACATCCGGCTAATAAACGACCCCAATTGAGGTCATTCGTCTTATATACTTATTTAATGTATCATATTTATAGTCTTCATATAACTATAATCTATAACTCTATAATAATCATACTCGTGTTGGTAAATCACTAACTGGCTGATCTCATGACCAAATTAATCAGCTATTCTGGCAACCTAAGCGACGACCTCTTCTGGGAAGCCGATTGGCTAACCTGGTGAATTAAATACCCTCCCAATCTCTCTCTCTCTCTCTCTCTCTCTCTCTCTCTCTCTCTCTCTCTCTCTCTCTCTCTCTCTACATAGCCCTCTTCCACCAGCAATTTCTGCTTTCATTCTCTTTCCCATTGTCTCTAAAACCCCTTCTCTTTTCCTATCTCTCTCTCTCTCTCTCTCTCTCTCTCTCTCTCTCTCTCTCTCTCTCTCTCTCTCTCTCGATTCATTTCCCACCTCCTCTACATTCCCCTTGGGCATTTCCTTTCCATCTCGCTCCCCCTTCTGTTTTGTCTCCAATCTACCACCGCAGCCCCTGGCCGCCCCTTCTCTCCTTGCTCAGCCAAAGCTAACAGCGTTATGCAGATTTTTTGACACTTCGCGTCGGAAAATTGGGGTTGGGGGGGAGGATTGAGAATCGCGAATTTTCTTGTTTCCTCTGATAGTCTGGCGGGTTGATAATTTCCCAGCGGAGATGGTCTTCGTTACCCAGGCTCTGTGGCGGGCCCGGCGTGGCCTCTGGTGATGATGTGGTGCGGGAGGACACGGAGGGACACGGGGGGGCCTGCTTGGTGGCCTGCCTTGTGGTGGGCGCTCTCTAGGGGAGGGAGAAGATACCTACCCAAGAGAGAGAGAGAGAGAGAGAGAGAGAGAGAGAGAGAGGAGAGAGAGAGAGAGAGAGAGAGAGAGGAGAGCCCCCCCCCCCCCTCCACAACAATGACACAGGCCACAGACCAGCCAGGCGAGCAGGTGGGGACCAGCGGGCAGGCCGGCCGCGGAGCACAGCCTACACCCCGCCCGAAGAGGAGAGGAGCAGCGACCGCCGCTGCTGCTGCCACACGGTAATTAATGACCATCACGACGGTGACGCCCGATCGAAACTGCTGACTCGGGCCGCCATTTAATTACCCAATTATAACTCGGCACATTAATATCCCGCGATTGTGATTGGGTTCGACGGAGGTAGCACGGAGGAAGGGGGAGGGGCCGGGGGTGATGGGGATGTGGGGTGGCGATGCCCCCTCCATGTCAAGCTGGCTTCGGTAAGTAGCAGAGGAACTATATGCATACAGCAATGGTCAGTGGATCCAGGGCTTTCCGTTCACGCTACCTGTAGGTGTGGTGGTTTAGCGTTACCGACCATGACCCATGCACGGCCCAGCTGTGTCGCCCAAGCTGTTCATCCTACCCCTTGGGGTGGGTCGATCAATTTGGGGACTTGGCCCCACAGAAAATAAACGCCGCACTGGGTCAAGATTCTCCACTGAAGAATTTCCTCAAGGAAAGTCCACTGCTGAAAAAAGTCCAGTGAGAAAGCTCTTGAATAATGAAAAAATGTCCACTGGAAAAGCTTCAATGATAAACGAAAAAATGTCAAAATGTCCAGTGGTAAAGTTTCCACGTGAAAAATGTCCCCAGAGAAAGTTTATGACCACTGAAAAAAAAAAGTCCAGTAAAGTTTCATTGGTGAAAAATGTTGTTTTGGATTCACTTTCGCTTCTGAAACATGTCGTCCTGGATAGAGTTAACGCTGCTGAAACGAGAATCGAACCTTGGGCCACCGAAAAAAATGTTTGAGAGAAATTCTACGATCATTGAAAAAAAAAAAAAATCAAGCATAATGGGGGTAGGTAATATTTCACCATATTTACAAATATCAAAAAGAAAAAGCTTCCTTTAATGTTGTACAGGAAACTTTTACACCATCCCTGCCTTTGTAAGTAGGGAGGATAAAAAGGATGTAATTCCACCTTACAAGTCACACGTAATACGAAAGAATCTTCTTATGGCAACCACCTGTAGAGGCGGAGACTCTCCTGGGAAAAAAAAGGACTTATAAAAGGGCCTTTCCATACATAGCCCTGGCTGATGGATCTACAGCTGGAGTGGAACAAAAGGAATAAAAAAAGGCTTTTTATATACAAAAAAAGGCCTGACTTAAAGGATTCACAGCTACTGTAGAACAAAGGAATTAGAGATAGGATGGTATAATGCTCCTACCACCTTATCTTGGGAGAAAAAAACGCGGAAATCTCTACTAGTTGAAAGAAGACCCATTAGCGACTAAGACTATTAGTTACATGTGTCCTGCAGCTTCTGGAGAGTGATCCTGGGTAAAGGCAGGACTCCCTCTCTGCTTCCTAGTGTAATCCCTGGTGCAGAGAGCAGATAAGGAAGATGACCAAAATCGGTGGAGACGCGAGCGAACCTAAGAATGAACGTTGGGTAGATGTTCCAGGGGGTCTCTAAGGCAGGGAGGCCAGGTACTTCGAGTCAACGAAGAATGATGGGGCGGACGTGGTCCTTCCGGCGTGATAGCGAAAAGTCTTGACGGACTGGAAAACCTACGGAGGATGTAGCACAGCGAGGCAGGAGAGGTCGGGACGTGGTTGAAGGCAAGGCTGATGTGCATGACGACAATCTTGGTTTCGTTCACAAAGACGTGGTCGGCAGCGATGCTGTTCTGGTGGCCATCAAGTGAGCTTTGGAGGGTTACGTATTCCAGAGAGCTGTTCTCAAGGCCAACATCACTGATGCAGTCGGTGATGTGCTTCCAGTGAGCTGTTGCACCCACTACGTCATCATCTTTGAGGCAAGGCGAGGGTCCCATTTCTGTGGGACACTACTAGTGTAGGACTGGGAGGAGGAAATGGCCCACTGGAAGCACACAGCATGACGGTGCTCGCTAGAGAAGTCGGGAAAGCCATGGAATGAGAACTTATCCTTAGCCCAAGTTGGTGATAATGCTGACATTAATGTCCTGACTAACACGTCGAGAAATTTGAGGAAGTCAAAGAGGCTGAGAGCCACAAAGGTCTTTCGTTTTTCTACGTCGAGGTGGACGAAGTCCAGAAAGCTGAACAGACAGCAGAACGCAGAGGAAGGTCTTGATATTACCAAACTGTTGAGGTTCTATGGAAAGCGAGGAGGCGGTGGGTAGTAGCAATATCCACATTACCGAACTATTGAGGGTCTATGGAAAGCTGATGAGGTAGTGGGTAGCAAAGGCCTCCATATAATCGTACATCAAAAAAGAGAACTCCTTTCCCCACGCCCCGTATTTCTGATCACGTCCCTCGGACATCAAATGGGTAAAAACTGATTATACTTCCTCCCTTCGTGACACAAAGGACCATTTCTGTTCGTCTCTCTCCTTCCCACCCTTTTCCCTCCTCCCTCCCTCCCGCTCTCTTTCTCTCTTTTCCCCCAATTGGCACACTAGGGTGCCTGTCGCCCCTATTTAATGATACCATCAAATGACCCAAAAGATAGACGATAGGACGAGTCACCACGTGCTCCGGGCTGGCTCTCCAGAGGGGCGAAGGAAGGGCTGTAAAGGGCTGAAGGGAGGGTTTTGAAGGGATACAGGGAAGGTTTAAAAGGATGAAGGAAGTCCTCTAAGGAATTGAAGCATCAAAGGGAAGCCTTCAAAGAAGTGAAGGCAGGCCTATAAAGCAGAAGGGAAGCCTTTGAAGCAGTGAAGGAAAGCCTTTAAAGCAGTGAAGAAAGGGGGTTCTAAAGCAGTGAAAGAAAGGTCTATAGGGGCTCTAGCTTGAAGCTCATCCGTTTTCCAATCGAATTCTTGAAAGACAGAAGCGATATCTGTCCTCTTCCTCCGCATCACACTCTCCCCTTAGCCTCACACAGGACGCTAGGTGCACGGGTCTGTCAAGATCACACGTCGTCAGCACACGAGCGAAGAAACTTTATCAGGACCAATGCCTTTTTTTAATGGTCTCAAATGCACCTTTAGTGGTCAACCTGTTTATGTCTTTTTCAAGTAATTCCACCGGTTTTCAAGACTCTCTCTCTCCTCTCTCTCTCTCTCTCTCTCTCTCTCTCTCTCTCTCTCTCGCTGGTGTTGGAGTTCCAACGTCGTCCAACGCAAAAACACTCACGAACCTTTCGTTCGGCTGAGCGCAAGTCGTACCTCACAAATAACTCTTCCTTTGAATTCCTTCGTCTGATTAGCTGCTCCATCTCACTAGGCAATTGACTCGTGATGAGAGACCGGAGAAAGTTGCATCTTACCTTATCCCTCGTCCACAATATTCTTCCAAGTTTCTACCCACAACCATCCTTGTCTTGCAGCGTTCTTTCGTTGCTGTCTCATACCTTTCACATGCTTGCTGGCCACTGATTCGTCCTCGATTCCTCCTCAATACATCCTTAAGTTCTTCCTGCTTTTTCACCTCCTTCACTGTACCATCGTCCCTAACATTCTATATACAGCTGAAGGACCCATGTTCCAACTCGTTAATTACCGACTCTTCACAAAACCTTCTGTACCAGTAGCCTTATTTTCGCCATGAAGTTCCATTTCCCAATTCAAGTTTTCAAAAAAAAAAAAAAAGGATGTGTTATCATATCTGTGTCGTTACCACTATCATATCTGTTCTTGGAGTCTGGTTTCCTCTCTGATCACCTCTGGTCCTCATCAACCACGTCGTTAGACCCTAACAATACAGCACGACCCTTACCAACAACCGCGTCATACCTGGTATCATCATTATCAGTTTCCCTGCTGCTATACGTGGAGGGAAAGTCTAATGATCATGATCCAGTGACCCAGCGGATGGGACTGGGCAAATCAATTTCAAAGTCCATTAAGTGCAAAGATTTACATACCGGTAGTAGTAAACAGGATAAAAAATAGTTAGGCTACAGTAAGAATAATGTTGACTTACAATACGCGAATAAGAAAACGGGGGAAGGTAATAATCTTCGATGACTCGACATAATTAATCATTTACAAGCTGTTAAAAAAGGCAAACAAATTTCTAAGCACCATAGGCAAGGAATTCGAATTGATGTCCCAAAGCAAATCGACCCTCCTCATTACCCACTGGTGCGTCCAAACCTCGGGTAATACGCCCATTTCTGTTCACGTTACTATCTACGTACCAGTCTATTCATATTCCGTAGCCATCCTTTGATCTTACCGTCTTTATCTCAAGCACAGAAATACGAGGGAGATAAAACGTTCATCAATTTTCCCCCACAACACAATGCTGGGCGTATCTACACCAGTGTCCAGTATAGTGAAACTGGGCGACATACCTCCCAAGACTTACGATGAATTATTCAAATCATTAAACCTCGTCTTAAACACCTAATGGAACTCAACCTCTCCTTCCATCACGTTATGTCAAGGGGCTTCCGCACAGCCTGCTGCTGTCCTATCCTACCTCTGTTTACATAGATCAGGAATGTCTGATCCTGTCATGTCGGCCAGCAGAGAATCTTTTCATAGAACACACAATGCCCAACAACAGCGAGGATTCGAAGCCAAACCTTTTGCCAAGCGGTGAGCGTTTCCAGCTACTACGCAAAAGGTCTGGGTTCGAATCCTTGTTGTCGTAGGGCAGTATGTGTTTTATATATATATATATATATATATATATATATATATATATATATATATATATATATATATATATATATATATATATACTGCATGCAAATTAGAGATATATTCCAGTGTCTTTCGTAAAATACATAAAATTTCAAAATATCTCGACCGTCCAAACCGCATGGGCTCGTGTCTCGCTGCTTTTCAATAAACCGCCAGCACACACACACACACACACACACACACACACACACACACACCTCCCTGCATCCTCCTGCACCAGCGGCTACCGTGTCTACCCGTCCGCTGGGTGTGTGTTAGCATTATCTTCCCTCCAGAGGCTGACTTGCACGAGGAGAACAGCTAAGTACGGCAATCGCTAAGTGTATTAGTATCATTTATATTTTCCTGAGGCCTTTACAGTCAGAGAGAGAGAGAGAGAGAGAGAGAGAGAGAGAGAGAGAGAGAGAGAGAGAGAGAGAGAGAGAGAGTGACGTTTTGCACAAACCTGTAGCAGCGCATGAGCCACGGAAAACCCAGACCCCGAGAAAATAATACAAGAAAAAAATATAATATACCAGTATACACGTTGTGTGTGTGTGTGTGTGTGTGTGTACATCCCGTTGAGCACCGGTAGTGCGGCCGCCCCCCCCCCCCCTGCCCATCGGGAAAGCCTACACAATATAGGGAGCTGCTCCCCCCCCTCCCCCCCCTTCACGGAGGGCGAGCAATGGCGATCCGGCGAGATCTTTATCTCGAGGGTTCATGCCCCCTGCCTTTTCTCAAAGCTCAGGCGAAATGCAAATTCAGATTTACCCCGGGACGATGTTTCAATATATAATATATATGTGGGTCGCTCTCTCTCTCTCTCTCTCTCTCTCTCTCTCTCTCTCTCTCTCTCTCTCTCTCTCTCTTCTGGCCCCGAGATTTCGACGCGTGTTTTGTGTTCAAGTCTGGGTCACGTTGTGGCCGACATAACTCGGGTCATGGATTCCTTGATTGTAGAACATGAAACTATGCCTTTATTTGCGTTATTTTTTGTCTTCCTTCTTGTCTTTACGATCATGATATAGTCCGTGGCGTAGCATTCTTTAAATGCGCTACTTCGGACACACACACAGGAAAGTGTCTGCTGGCGTGTGTGTCAGAATCCCATTTCACGTAATGCATCCGGATATGGTCGGCAAATCAAGGCCAGATTAGTCCAATATTGAACCATGCTTTTCCAAAGTCTAGTCGCCACACCTAACGATGGTTAGATAATCAAGAGGGTCGTCCGGAGACGAGCGGTGATGATGGTACCTCAGTTAAGAGAGCCAATTCACAACGAGATAGCTCTGGACTACAAAATTTGCTCACCATGGAAGAGAGAAGAGAGAGGCGTGACCTGATCGCACCCATCGAAGTTTCAATTTCCATGACGTGTTCAGTGATCAGTTCTTAGTGAAGAGCGGAACAAGAGTATCCACGGGCCAATGCAACGAGTTAAACTTGTAAAAAAAAAAAAAAAAAAAGAGACGTAAATGAAAACTACTTCAGTGTAAGTGTGGTAGATGGAGCCTACACGAGGCCACTGTAGACGCCAGATGGATAAAAATGTTCCAAAAACTGACTTCATGTAAAGAATGTTTGACAGCTGGTGGCCCCACGAGTGACGAGCTCCCTCCCCGTGCTATACAAATACAGATATACATAAGTGTATACAACAAAAAACTACCCCGAGCTCAAAATTACGACTTCAGACAAATACACAAATACGATATCCGAGACTGTACTGACCGGAGCGTGCAAGCGAGTGGACAGTATGTGGCTACTGTAAGTAAATAAATAGGACATAAATAGATAGTACAAACATACACACGTAGATATATATATATATATATATATATATATATATATATATATATATATATATATATATATATATATATATATATATTGCAAGAGGTCACAGTGGCGCACGTGACCTAATATATACTGGTATTCCACAGGATAATGAAACACGATAAATTCCCAAATTATGATCATCGTATTGAGTGTAGTAATGCCAACTCAGTTATTAGCTCTTAACTCCTTTATAACGAGAAATATCATCGAATCCTCTATTACTAAATACACACAAAATTGTAACATTAATATCAGTGAAGGTCTGGACAAACTGGACAGCTTTGCTGTAGACATTATTTGTAAACACTTCCCTTTCTTGTCCACATAATAAAATTTTATGACAGGCATGTTGCCAGACCCGACCACCACCACTATCACACACTGACGCTTGTTTACCAAATGGCGTCCTAGCTCCGTCTCTTCCTTGTATATCAACTGACTGTTCTATATCTCATTCTAGCGGTCTCCCCTGATGATGTGAACATTACACGAAAGTGCACTTGGGAACTTATCGTGTTTCATTTTCCTGTGGTATACCTCTCTCTCTCTCTCTCTCTCTCTCTCTCTCTCTCTCTCTCTATATATATATATATATATATATATATATATATATATATATATATATATATATATATATATGTGTGTGTGTGTGTTTTTGCTCTTCGACAATTCATGCACGGAGGAAGGCCCCCAACATGAATAATGGAATTAGCAGCATTTTGCCACCGATGGCAGCACTGCACACACTTGATTAACTCACGCCTGACCGCCATCATCTCTCTCATCCCCCCCCACATCCCCACTTCTTCCTCCCCCCTACCGCCGTCGCTCCCCCGCCACCACCACCAGCTGCCACCAACCACAATTTTCCCTTCCCTTACATCTCGGGGAAATATACCCCATAAAACCCCCAACCAGTATGGCTGGAATATTACTCTTGTCTCCATGACAAACTTTATTCCGTCATGGAGACAAAGGAAAACGGGAGGGTGGTGGGAGAGGAGATGGGGACGGGAGGGGGGGGGGGGGTAAAAAAAAAAAAAAAACGGGCTATACTTCTTGGCTGGCAACATGGTGCGGAGGGGTGTGGTGAAGGGGAGGAGGAGGAGGAGAAAGAGACCAAGACCCATAAAGGAGAGATTTCATGGCTTATGCCAGACGGCTGGACGGCAAATTGCATCAGGGTTTTTATTTTCCATCATGAGCCAAATACGAAAGCGCATTCAGGCACCACCCGCCATTTTCTACATTCTAAAGTTTTTGGGGAGGTGAGGATATGGCATATGGGGAGGGAGGGAGGGTGGGGGAGAAAGTGGTGATAAAAATAGTGATGTCTATACGACCAACGTCCCTAGGTGTGTGTGTGTGTGTGTGTGTGCGTGTGTGTGTGTTTACTATTCATGTGTTACTGGGAGAGAATTTTACACTGGGTTGGTCCGTCTCTTAACCTTGGCGATATATGTTTAATGTATTTACTCCTCTTACACACACACACACACTAGCGTGTACTTGCGTGGTGTGTGTGTGGTTTGTGTGCGTTAGGGAAGAAGGGAAAGAGGAAAAGGAGGTAATACTGAAAATCTACTTATCTCAGTCAATTAAATTGCTTCCTCCTCTAATAAAAAAAACTTATATCACAAGTATGTTTCACCTTAACTGTGCCTAAAGGAATATATTCTCACGAATGTATAATAGTTTTGCTGAAACGTGACGTATTTCAATGTATAACAGGTTAAAATACAAGAGGAAAACGAAGAACCTAACCTAACCTTCCACTGTTCAAGAGATGTTACTCTTTTTCTAATATTTTCGATTACAATACTATCATATTACAATGATATTCTATTCATACTTTGCTTGACATAATACAATCAGCAAAATGTAATATTTTTGCTGCAATGACGTACGTACTATAGTACAAATTGGAATAAAATCGTGAAAACAATCGACTTTCGCTTGCTTTCGTTGTTCAAAAGATGTTACCGTGGTCACTTTTTGAATGATCTTCAGTTAAAAAAAAAAAAAACTTGTGTTACAATAACTTGTCTTCGGCGCTCGGTGATTCAGGCTAAGTGAACCTAAGTTTACAGAACATAGTGTGTTTCTAGTAAGGATTATCTGAAACGAGTTTTACATGCCATAAAATATAGTGCAACATTACCCTAATTTGTTGTTCCATTACCCACAAAAACGTGGCTCGACCTATACACGAGGCATATCATAAATTAACGACTTCTTGGCCAAAAATCAAGGATCGACCTATACACGAGGTAGACTTATAGACGAGTATATAAGGTATATTCTTTATTCAAAAGTAGCATATACCCAGTTCAGTCAGATCTGATAGCTGGGTGGACACAAAGCTTAGCTGATATTGTCATATTTCTGTAAAGTGAGAAGCAAGACAGTAAGGGTATCAACACAATTTCCACGCACGATTAACAAAGGCTGCTTAGGAAGGGCCGATGCAACGGCAAAGCCTCCGCGACAGGGCTCTGACCGTGTCAGCGAGACGATACGTGTTTTACGAACAGTTTTCAGTTAAAAGAGACGTGCGTCCTCGGGCTGTCAAATGTCACACGCCGATTATTCGGTGAACGGGGAGATAGTATAATACACAGGTCGACAAATACACCAGGGCTATACAAATACATTAGGGCTATGCAAACACGGGTAGAGCTTTAACAAACACACTGCCAAACGAATGTCAAATATTGGAACAAGCGAGAAGAGAGTCGGTAATCAACGATCGGGGCAAACATACGAGCGGGCCAGATGAGGTCGTGTGAAAATGCTGACCAGCGAACGAATGGCCAGCCAAGAATTTGATGGAAGGAAATCTTTAATTTCTCCCAGAGAGAAATCAGGGATTGGAAAATGAATTCTTAACCCCTTAAGGACGAGGGTGTAGTCCTTGAGCACGACGGTACGATCCTTGAGCACGACGGTACGATACTTGAGCACGACGGTACGATACTTGAGCACGACGGTACGACCCTTGAGCACGACTGTACGATCCTTAAGCACGACTGTACGATCCTTAAGCACGACGGTACGACCCTTGAGCACGACGGTACGACCCTTGAGCACGACGGTACGACCCTTGAGCACGACGGTACGACCCTTGAGTATGATGGCCTGGTCTTTGACCAGACTTTAAAGGGTCAGGTCAAAGGCCAGGCCATCGTACTCAACTGTCGTACCGTCGTGCTAGAAGATCGTACCGTCGTGCTCAAGGATCGTACTGTCGTGCTCCGTTGGTGTCATGGCAGGAAAACAGACAAACGAGCAAACATTATGACATGGCGAGCAACGGGGGCAAGAAAGGGGATCAATAGGGACGGCCCCGCCACCTGCTATGGTCGTTATTACCGAGCTTTATGTACGGGAAAAGGCCTTATGAGAACAACTCTTGTAATATCTTTTCTTATGTCCCTCTGGTGCAATCAGACCCCCACCCCCCTTGGCCAGACATGCCCCCCCCCCAAGCCACACATGATGACCCCCCAACCCCACCCCCCCGGCCAGACATGATGACCCCCCCAACCCCACCCCCGGCCAGACATGATGACCCCCCAACCCCAAGTCCTTTATAAATCTATCTTTCCTTCAGTCTCCCAAACGACGTAAATGATATTAGTGATTTAAACAGGGTAATGGTCAATGCAAGTGATGGTAAATACTTAAGGATGAGATGGGTAGAAAAAAGAACGTTTTTTCAAGCGTTTCCTGGTTTTGAATATATGAGTGGGGGGACAGAGTTAACATAAGGACACATATAATAATAATGATAATTATAATAATAATAATAATAATAACAATAATAGAAATAGCAGTAATAATAACAATAATAGAAATAGCAGTAATAATAATAATAATAATAATAATAATAATAATAATAATAATAATAATAGATAGAAAGACATAGCGAGACATAAGCAAAATATCAGAAAACAGGAAAAGTTTAATGTGTGTCCAGCGGTTGGTGACGTGTGGCAAGGACCCCGGGGGGGGGGGGGGGGGGGGGGGGGGGCACTGTGCCAGATGGCACATTATCCACACTTGGTCCCCCCAACACCCACTATCCCCCAACACTCACCCACCCTACACCTCCAACATCTCCCTCCCAACACCCACCCAAAAACCACCTCCCCTCCACTCCATCACGCACACACCCCCCCCCTTTACCCTCCCATCTTTAAATGACCCAATATTCCTCCCTTGCATTAAGGGTTTACTCCAGAACGTTCCAATAATTACTTAAAGTGTCACGAGAGAGAGAGAGAGAGAGAGAGAGAGAGAGAGAGAGAGAGAGAGAGAGAGAGAGAGAGAAATATGATCACAATGACGCATGCTGAAGCAGACAGACTTTCAAGGTCTAGCTGAAGATGCAAAGAATCTACACAGTCCTCTCATTTCTTAAGCTCTCTGATCGATCGAGTTCAAGTGATGCAGACATTTTCACCAAAGGATATGTTTTCGTTACCTTGTGAACTCCGACCATCTGTGTCCCAGCGTTTCATCCCCAAGAAACGCTCAAAATCAGACATCTAAATCGCATCTTAAGAATCAACCTTTTTTTTTTTCCCCCTTCTCATATGAGCCTCTTCCTCGGAGAATCCCGCTATGGTCACCATAAGGAGCTTTCCCTGTTCACACTTTCCTATAGAATCTCCATGGCTGTATATCTCCCTACCCTATATAATGGTCCTTCTCCAAGCTTCATTCCTGTCGACTGTTGTGCCGGAGGGAGAGGTGGATGGGGATGTGTCCCCTGCATTCATATTCTGTTTCTATCACAAACAAGATTATGGCTCCAGTACATCATTACTGTCCTCCAGCAGATAACCTGGTCATAGACCATCAGTCTTGTGTTATCTGTCCTTCCCATGTACTGTCCTCCAGCAGATAACCTCGTCATAGACCATCATGTGGCCTGTTATCCACCCCTTCTATGTATTCCACTGTAATAAGCCCCTTAATTCACCACGTCTATTCAGGGATTCAGAGCAATGACCCCAGAATACCTTATCATTTCAGGATCTCAAAACACTCCCCTCAAATTACAGTGACCATCCTGAAATCTGCTGCAGTGATTGTGTGTGTGTGTGTGTGTGTGCGTGTGTATGTGTGTGTCACAGCCTTCCCCACTGCCCTAATAAAGTCCCCCCTATCTATTGTCATGGTAATGCCACCATCCCCTTCTATCGCCCGTAATAAAGACACTTAATGCTACACATATCACTCACGAGTCGCCTGATCCTCAGTCGTCACACTAATACCCTCTCACTGACCAACATCGAACTCAAAGTCCTTCGCTCTGACCAGACATCGAACTCGGACAAATCGTTCTTCCTCGCACTGAACAAATATCGAACTCAGACAGCGTCTTCTTCGCGAACTGACACCACCCTTTCTCGTACTGACCAACATCTAACTCAAAAGTCCTTCCTCGCTTTGACCAAACATCGAACTCGGACAAAAGTCCTTCCTCGTACTTACCAAACATCGAACTCAGATAAGACCACAGATATGATTCGCAGATTTCGTCCTTATAAGCGAAGAGTAACATAGAAGCAACATTCCGTTATTTATGTAGATCACGGCCGGACTCACTTTTGCTGGAGTACTCCGAAGTATGACAACTTTTACCAGGCAGCTGCAAATAACCTTCGTCCAAAAGAAATCAATAAAGTACAAGTGCATTTTCTCTAGAAAAAGAAATAACAAAAAACGTACTTGAGAACAGTAAAAATCAGTCATCCTTGGAAGTACTCGAGTAAAAGTATATATAACAATTCAGTACAGAATCAACCAACGTTTCTGTACTTCGTTCACGACCACGAGCACTGGTGCTTCTTCTTACGCCAGTAACGTCGGCGAGGACACCAGGAGGTCGAGTACACGGGACAGTCGTCAGCTTCCCCTACCCAATCCTATCCTATCCTAGATCGTCCTAGGGAATATGGGGGACGATATACTCCTGGGGTTGGGGGTGTAAGGACGGGGTAGACGGGATGTGTGGAAGGGGGGCAGATATTGGGGTTCGGGAAAGACCCCACTGGGTGACCCATCCCCCATTCACCCACGTCCAAGCGGCCGGCCGTCGTCATGTATACAGCTAAGAGATCGCCTTTCTCAATTAGCAATATTGGTGGCGGGAGCCGGGCGGCTGATCTGGACTCCATCACGTCTCGTTACACAATAAGGGGATCGGGAATGATTGATGGGATACAGGGAGGGAGGGTGGCTAGATCTAAGAAGCAAGAATAGAGGTAGTGTGTTAATATGTATGTATGTATGTACTCATGTATGTATGTGTGTATATATCTATGTATTATGTATGCATCCATGTATGTAAATATGTATTATCGTATGCATGTATGTATGAATGGATGTGCGTATGCATGTATAAAAATATACGTGTGTGTGTGTGTGTGTGTGTGTGTGTGTGTGTGTGTAGATAACCAGTCATCCTCCTCATCATGATTCTCGCCGCCCATGACCAAACACCAGCCCACCGGCGGAGGACACCGTGTGGCAGTCTTAAAAGCCTCTTGCTATATACCAGCTGGACGTACGTACTGACCCAGGGTATAGTACGGCAGACGGCTCGCTGTCTTCCCTCCGCCAGGCAAACAGATGCCCCGACCATCGCTGGGGTGCGAGTGAGGCAAATAATATTGTCCCCCCTGCGTCTCATTCCTTACACACCCCCCCCCCCCCCCCGACCTACCCTCGCCTCATTTTCGTTTGCGGATTATGAAGACAATGAGCGAGTAGGTGGTTGGATTTGCTGCTGACGTACAACAGATTTGATCCCATTGGGTGTGTTTCTGAAATGAGAGAGAGAGGGGGAACTAAGGGACTTGAGACTGTGAGAAGCAACTGAGTCGGCGTCTGTCTGGTAAGGTTAATGTCGAGGTTGTTGGTCAAGACGTGAAGGGATGTAGGAGGAAAGGCGGTGAAGGAAATGCGGTGATGTGTATACAAGAGATGGAGGTGAGGGTTCGACGAAGAGGCATTGAATAGATGACGACTTGGCCTTCATGAGGACCTCCGTGAGGAAGTGGAAGGCATTGCTGACCACAACGTATTCACGGGCCACATACTATCGAGCGCGAAGTTCGAATCCTGGTTGCGGCAGTCGGCCCACAGTCAACCCAGCTGTTCATCCTCCCTCTAGTGATTACACTGACTGCTCGAAGACAGACCAAGTTCAACTTCTGGCTCTCTCCGTCTAACAAGTACACTCGGCGACTCAATTTCAACCTCTGGTTATTCCCCAATGTCTGTTCCCGCTTGAAGAACGAATGACTTATATGTACACACATTTTTCCATCAGGACCGACCATCAGGTGGGTACAGAGCAGAATTGAAGGTAGCTCCTGTCCTACGAACCCCTCAACATAATCAAGCAAAAGGTGATCATCGAGGGAAAGTGAAACTGAAAGACGAGACGATATCAAACGTTAGCGTCCATGTTTACGAAAAGTGATAAGGGAGTCTTATTTTAGCGAGTCGTGTGACGATTCAGAGGCTCTGAATATCAAAACACACCCGGGGAGAAATCTTTCTCGTCCGTTTCTTTGTTGAAGCGTGAGGAAATACAGGCCTGAGATTTTGGAGGGAGTGTGTTAAAAAGGAGCGAGGCTGTAGCTAGGAGGGGAGAGTTACGAGACGCAAGAATGGATGCGTGGAGGTTGGGAGGAGGAGGAGGAGAGGGGCCTGCTAGGCTGTGTTAAAGCCAGGCAGCTGTGATGACGTCTGGAAGCATGGGAATGCTATCCCACGATGCCAGGGAGCGGCAAAGGGATTGAAGACGATGCATTCATACACGTCTTGGATGCGGGAGTGAGGGAGGTGAATACAGGGAAGAGCTGGGTGGTGTGGATAGGTAAGGGGAGATGTGATGTAAGGGCTCGTTCTCATGACCAGTGGTGTAGATAGGGGGTTAGGGGGGGTAAAGAGAGGGTAGCACAGATGACTGGTGTAGATAGCAGACATGGGCGTACAGTAGAGGGCTGCAGTGGGTGTCGGTATACATTAAGGGGGCACAGACGGGGCGAGTGTATAATGTAAAGGTGTAAACATGTTTATGGCCATGTGGAATTTCAGCTATAGAAGTGTAGGTGGAAGATGGTGTGGATGATGTATACTCCAGAGGAGTGTTGACGGATCATGTTGTAGACGATGGGGCGGTGTAGAGAGAAGCAGTAGATAGCAGGTGATGTAGACGATAGGCAGTAGAAAAACGGAAGACAGGCGTAGATGTAACGGATGTGTACGCAGACGCAGAGTTATGAAGACTGCTAAACGGGTCACGTAGATTGTACGGGTGGTAGACGGCGCCTGTGACGAAAGAGGTAGATGGTAGATGACGTAGACGACGACGACGACGGCAGGGAGGTGCGGATGGCGGCGGGCCGGTCGTGTGGAAGCGTTGCCAACACGTCAATACTCTCGAGGGATGAAGGGTTGCCAATCACCATCACTCCCAACAAAGGCCTCCCAGTCTACGGTTCCTCCTTAGCCGGTATTGTACGCTCCTCCAGGGCAGTCGGGGCTGCGTCTGCGTATTGGCACGCGTGTCGTGTGCCCATACAACCACCTCCCTCCTCCTCCTCCTCCTCCTGTCACACACGACGCATCAAATACGTGGCTCAGACCCCGTAAAATACGGTGTGGGGTGGGGTGAGGTGGGTGTGGGTCACTGCATAAAAATACGGATCTACTCCATCTTATTTTTCATGGGATTTTCTCTCCCTAATTGCCCTCTTGGAACATGACCACTTAACTACCAATTGGGAATGACCTTACTGCAGTGTCCGGGGGTGAGTGTCCTTACGTCCAGGATCTCCTCTCCCCGTCCTCTCCCCCACTTCAATCCCCCCCCCCTTCACCCACCCCACGTCTTAACACCCCTTCCCCTCCCCTCCCCTCCCCTCCCCTCCTCACCCACCAGCGATAATCCCCCGGCGCCAGGTAAGCAAACTTGATCATCTTGAGGGTGGAGGCGGAAGGAGGTGGGGGGAATTGCAGGGAGGGGAAGAAGAGAGAGAATGAGGGAGGGAGGGGGGGAGGACTGGGTTGGGAGGGGATCGTCTTCAGAGAGAGAGAGGGGGGAAGGGGGGGAGGGGGGGCCTTAGTAGTGGCTTTCCGCACAATTGGCTTCGTCCGGACGACATAACGAGCGTCGAGACGCAATTGACCAAGAACTCCGACGTTTGCCGCTGACGACGTGTCCCCCACGGGTGACGTGGCGCGATGTGACGTGTTCCCGCTAGTGACGTGGTGTTCTGACGTGTTCCCACTGGTGACGTGGCGTTCTGACGTGTTCCCCACTGGTGACGTGGCGTTCTGACGTGTTCCCGGTAGTGACGTGTTCCCCGTGGTGACATGGTGTGTTTTGACGTGTTCCCGTGGTGACATGGGTGATCTGACGTGTTCCCGTGGTGACGTGGTGTGTTCTCACGTGTTCCCCGTGGTGACGTGGTGTGTTCTCACGTGTTCCCCGTGGTGACGTGGTGTGTTCTCACGTGTTCTCAATGGTGACGTGGTTCCGACGTGTTCCCGGTAGTGCGTGTTCCCAGTAGTGACGTGGTGTCTTCTGACGTGTTTCCGGTAGTGACGTGTTCCCAGTAGTGACGTGGCGTGTTCTGACGTGTTCTCCATTTCATAATCGTCTAGGCTTTGCATGCCAGACACCAGCAATTGGTCACTACCCCCCCCCCCCCCCATGATCCAGGCAATTAAAGGCGATTTCATGTTTTTTTCAACTACTTGCCATAATGCCTCTAACGTTCTATGTACAATGCCTTTTGTCATGGGAGTATAATGCCTCGCCTTGCCTATAGCGGCAACTATAATGCCTCGAGACTCACTAAATATAGGGCCGCGTCCCTCCGTATTCATCATGCTATCCTGGCTAAATACAGGGGCTCGTATCTTCGTGTATAATGCCTCAGCCTCCATGAATACAGTGCTCCATCGCCCCCCTTAAACAAACGTCTTATCCCCTCTATATATATGTAATACTTAAGCCTTCTACATATGATACTTCATCCCTGTATATATTAAAACCAGCTCAACCCCCCTTTACACACACACACACACACACATATAATATATATATATATATATATATATATATATATATATATATATTATATATATATATATATATATTATATATATATACATACATATATATATACATACATATATATATACATATATATACATATATATATATACATATATATATATATATATACAAAATATATATACATATTATATATACATATATATTACATATATATATATACATATATATATATACAATATATATATATACATATACTATATATATACATATTTTATATATACATATATATATACATAAATATCTAATCTTATATATATATATACTTATATATATACATATATATACATATATACATTATATAATATACATCATACACTATATATATACATATACATATATATACATATATAACATATAATATAATACATATACATATATATATATACATATATATATCATATATATAATATATATATATATATATATATATTATATATAATAATATATATAACATAAATATACATATAATATAATATACAATCTTATACATACATTATTATATACATAACTTCAGCTCTCACTTATCATGTATAAACCTCCCCGAATATAATGCTTCACCCTGGACTTTCCAGCCCCACCTCCCCCTGGAACCTTTCCAGCATTATGACGTGCACGGTGAATAATTCCGACTTTGTGGAGCGTCGCGACTGTGATGGAGTAGAGAGGGAGGAAGGAAGGCGGGAGGGAGGAAGGCAAACGACGGTTTCATAAATCACTCCCAAAATTTCAAGATAAGCCACACGACACGTCATCTGGTTCTCAAGACTGGCTGAGGGTCACTTGTATCTACATCACGCCCACACATTCTGAAAGCACAGAAGCAGGTCAGAGCTTCGAGAGGACGAGCCGAGCACAGGGAGGCAGCAAAGGTAACTCACGCACCCTCAGAGTGATAAAGGGAACTGGTTGATTGTACTGACGACACAGGTGGAGTCTACCTTCGCTTTCGAGCCAGAATCACGTATTTAGGGGGACATGGCGAGGGAGACCACACCAGCGGGGACTTCCCATAACACCAAGAATGGGATGACCTCATCCTCCTGGAGTCTTGGCGATAGCATGTTTGATGCTCTTTTCATGTGCGCGTGTGTGTGTGTGTGGTGTGTGTGTGTGGTGTGTATGTGTGTGTGTGTGTGTGTGTGTGTCAGCGATTACTTCCTTTGACCGCATAAGGAGGGAGTTCTACGCTCGCGGGCCCCCCATTTTTTTTTTTAACTCTCTCTCTCTCTCTCTCTCTCTCTCTCTCTCTCTCTCTCTCTCTCTCTCTCTCTCTCTCTCTCTCCTCTCATATGACTTTTCAAACTTGAGCATACGTTCCCCATCGCGACCACTGACTGATCTGTCTCTGCATCTCGAAGAACTGTGTGCTATCTACAGCACTAAGCGGGATTAGAAATTCGAACGTTATGATCAAGTCACCCCTTACTCTTCCCTCTTCCACGTGGATACCTTCATGATCTCTGATGTACTAATGTAACTCAACTCTCTCTCAACTCTGGTGTCGTCTTTGTTGCCCTCCTCTGGACCTTCTCTATCACTTCTAAGTGCTTCTGTAAACTCGCTGACCAAACCGGAGAATCATATTCTGTTTCTTACCTAATGTATGTTGTGGATAGTTTCTTAAACATTTTATCATCTGTGAATCTCGAAAGGATTCGAATATCCTCCATCAGTGACAAAATGAACGCCATTGTCAAGCAGTCTATCAGCGAGTATCTGTTCGCTTTTTTTTTTAAGATATATAGTCATCGTTAGGATCGTGAACCTATGTATGTACGTGGGAGAGATTCGGTTTATATCTGAAGTGGTTATCAATTAATCAATGTCTGTGTACATACTCCATACACCTGCCTGGGCTTGACCTGCAACCAACATATCCCTCGACTCTGTTTAATGATACAAATATTGGTCCTTCCCAGACGGGGAGGGTAACTACCACCACGAAGGCCTGTCGAGCTCCTAACTAAACGGGGACTCTATCCACTGACTGCCTCTTGAGCTCCTATCCACACAGGATGCTGTCCAACACTCCAGCGTCTGTCGAACCAGTATGCAATCAGTATCCCTATCCACTATCTCAACAGTCTGTCGAACCCCTAACCTAACAGGTCCACTATCCACTACCCCAACGGCCTGTCGAACCCTCACCCAGTGTCCCTATCCATTACCCTGAGGGTCTGTCAAACCTCTACCCAAACAGGGCCACTATTCCATATCCCAATGGTCTGTTGAACCCCTAAGCCAACAGGGCACCAAATGAGCCCCAGTCTTCTATCCCAAAGGTTTATCGAACCCCTACCCAAACAGGGGCCCTATCCACTGTCCCATCGGTCTGTCGAACCCATACCGAAACTTGCCCCACTTCTCATCACCCCTAAAGGTACGCCTAACGCCCCTCATTCACCCCCGTTCACCCGCCCCGCCACTAGACAGCCGTTCACCTTTAACCCGTTCATCACTCTTGTATGGCCTACGATTCCCTGTATTATCCTTAATGTCAGACGTGGAGGACCGTGAATGTCAGGAACAGTGGCACGGGGAGTCGCTGAACGATTGAATCAGCATCGGGAGGAGGGGGAAGGGTTCGCTGCCTCACAGACCATGGGAATGATTCATCATTCATTTACTGATGCATTCAACGACCAATGAAAGTGAATCAAAATGTTCAGTAGGTTTCATTTACGCCTACTGCCGAGGGTCATGTCCACAGCTATGGCCATCGCTGGTAGGCTCATTAGTGGAATTTCGAGCCAAGTTACAAGCTGATGTCTGGCTAAGCCTGTCACAGCTGTGGTGCCGTACCCACAGCCCAGGTCGGTGCCAATATATCCACCAACCAGAGGAGGGATGAACAGCCGGGTGAGGCTGTGGGCCGTCTACACGCGCCGGGGATCGAACCCAGCCCAATGTCTCCGAAGTCAGCAACGCTGACCACTAAGTTACCGATGACTCTCCAAGACTTATCAGTCGGTCAGTCACCACAAAGTGAATGACTTATCAACTGACTGATTACCCTCATGAGTAACTGCCTCATCAACTGATTGGCAAAAACAGAAATCAATCAAGAACTAAATGGATAATTGAGCGAAAAGATTAAACGACCAAATCAGTAATTGTCTCATTCTTCAAACATATCAGGAGTAAAGAAATACTAAATGAATGAATGAAATACAACCATAATGAATGAAATACTAACTGGATGAATGAAATACAACCAGAATGAATGAAATACTAACTGGATGAATAAAATACTAACCGAGTGAAATACTGACCCACCAAACGACTCACCGAAAGACCCACAAACTCACCAGACGTCCGAGAATCATCGATAGACTCACTAACTCACCGACCTACTCACTCACGGACCCACTAACTCACAGTCCCACTGAACGACTCACTCAGAGACCCACTTACTCACCAATCGACTCGCAGACCTACCGACCGACTCACTCACGGACCCACTACTTCACCGGACCTTCTACCAGACCCACTGACTCACCGACTGACTCAGGTCTGGCCCAAGCTAACCCTGACTCGCCTCCCAAGATGAACGCCCGACATGCGAGTCCGGATGTAATCTATTAATGTAATTAGTAGAGAGAGAGAGCAGCTGGGGGAGGGGGGTGAGTGAGTCGGGTGTGGGGGAGGGGAGAAGGGTGTTATAGGCAGATGACCTCTCTTTATGACCTCGGCTATCCTGACCTTATCTGGGCCCCTGGGAGAGAAGATATGCCGGGAGGACACGGCAAGTGAGGGAGAGAGAGAGAGAGAGAGAGAGAGAGAGAGAGAGAGAGAGAGAGAGAGAGAGAGAGAGAGAGAGAGAGAGAGAGAGCAGTGGAACTGGCACTTGGGGAACTTTCCTGTATATACACAAAACGGGTCATTATTGAAACTTGTTATACACACACACACACACACACACACACACACAACACTAGCCAGTCCCACAATATTTACATTTACAACAAACTGGTGCAAACTTCAGGCCTGGAACAGAGGCGCTGGTGGAACAGGAGCAACAAGGGTTGAACTACACTAGCGATAGGATAGAAGGATATGGAAGGGGAGCTCTGGTGTGTGTGTTGTGTGTGTGTGTGTGTGTGTGGTGTGTGTGTGAGACGAGACACCCTCCAAAATCTCAAAGAAACAAGGTAAACAATGAGAGGACCCGTGTGACTCCAAAACTGAAGCAGGGGGTCGAACCCTTGCCTCCAAAAATCTATATTTGCAATGACTCATCTAACACGAGTGAGGACACTGGATCGCTTCTATGTACCTTCCATATAACGAAGACACAGACTCTGTACGTAGCACAGACACGCTGCACAGACCAGAGGAATGTCATCCCTTTCATTAAATACTAAATAACACACAGAAATATTTAAAGACTTACTTATACATAAATATTCAAAGACAAACCAACTATAATCAAAAGAACGTACATGAACTATTAACATTTGCAATACGGCTTAAGAGATACGGTGTACAAAGTGATGAACACGACGGTCTGACCTTTGAGCACGACAGCACGACCACTGTGCACGACGCTACGGCACGGACCCCTGACCACGACGGAACGACCCTTGACCACAAGGGTAGGATCTCTGACCACGACTGTAGGATCTCTGAATACGTCGGTACGACCTCTGAGCACGAGGATAGGATCTCTGAACACGACAGTACGCCCCTGAGCGCGACGGTACGACCCCTGAGCACGACGGTACGATAACCTCGTCTCTAACATGACCAGCAAGAATCAGGTCAAAGACCATGACCGACCAGGACATCATACCCAAAGGCGGTACCGTCGTGCTTAACGGATCAGCTGTGACACCAGGTTAAACCTGCTACTGACCTCTCACGCCATACTTGACCTTAAGCGCGTCAACCTATCGCCAGTAATCTGCGAGAGGGGCACCGGGCCAGTCCCGAAAATCGAACCAGGGTCCGCGATAACGGCGAGACGAAAACGCTAGACCAAACACTGAGGCAACGGGAGATAAAAGTGGGGGGGGGGGGGGTCTTTGCCCATATCAGGCAAAGTGGTGACCCCGCATGACCTCCTCAGAGTGAGTGGTTCCGGTAATTACCTAATTACATTAGGTTGGGCAGTTCTCTCTGCCCTGAACACTGACCAGCTAATCATTTCATTTACACGTAGTCTGACGAGATCTGTGAAGTGTTTCGACATGATTCGACACACATAAGCACCTAAAAGGTTCGTTATATAAATAAATATATATATATATATATATATATATATATATATATATATATAATATATATATATATATATATATATATATAATCAACTCTTACGAGAATTTCCTCTTTGTAAGGACATATAAAAGACAATTCGAGCATAGTTCACGCTAATCAATTAATCAACTCATCCTCTGAGCACATCAGTACGACCCCTCGGGACAGCACATGGTACCCAACCGTCACAACATCTTGCCCAAGGAATTAATCAGAATAAAACTGATTATTAATCACTTCGGAGAACAATGTCAATCATTAATCGCATGCGTACACAGACTTACCTACCCCGCGTCGGCTCACGCACCTGACCAATCTCTATGAACCGAACGCATCGAACAAAGGGGGTTTGGACAACCATGAAATTTTCCCAGCGCAATGAATATGAAAAAAGATGTTTCCTTCGGTAATGGTGGATGGTCTACCAGTACACCAGATCTGGTGTACTGGGGGTGTAAGGCCGGGAACACGAAGCCGCTGGCGACGCCGAAGGTAACTCGCTGTAGTGTTGGGTTGAGGGACGAGTCGTGCCTCCAACCCCTGGACCGAGCCAGACGGGGAAACCCCCCACCTAACCTCACCTTGGGGTTGACAAAGGTGGGGTCAGTGTTCATGAGGGAGAGGAAACCCCACCATTCTCCTGGAGTTATAGGGAACCTCATAACCTCCTGGGTCCATGTTAATGAGGAAGAAACCCCACCACTCATAACGTTATGCCAAACCTCACCTTTGAAGGACAACCCTTGGGGTCAATGGTAATGAGGAAGACGTGTGATCATTCCCACCTCATGATGTCATACACGTACTTACCGTCTATCATATGAGGGAAAATCGTTCCTGCAAGGTGTGTGTGAGTGTGTGTGTGTGTGTGTGTGGAGAACTTCGAGTACCAGAGATAAACTCGAAATCGTCCAACTCATGCGTGTGGTGGTGGTGCGGGGGGGGGGGGGGGGGGTTGTTAACTTGGGTAATCATCATTGCTTCTAGGCAAGTTCATTAACCCACTTGAGGTGATAACAACTCCTCAAACACAACATCATGAAATACCAGCGACTGTGGCAGAATCAACTATCGGTTTACTTGGTTCACGTAGGTGTAAAATCCCAGGTTTTTCATACGAACTTATCTTTTTTCTATACTCCATCAGTCTGATTGCTTGATACATAAAATTCATCCAATACATGATTTTCGTTTTTCTAATCATTTCTTTTCACTGCTGACAGACACGTCTTTCAGGTTTGAGGCAACTGTGCAAAAATATATTATAATTTATGTGTCGAGAAAACGGGTGAAAAATGTTATACAACATACACAAAAACGATATACCAGAAGGTTTCTACATATATACAAAATAACTGCATAAACGAAGAGATCTATGTTATGATACATTATGAAATGAGGATATAAAGTGTCGAAACAAATGATAAAATATTATATATATATATATATATATATATATATATATATATATATATATATATATATATATATATATATATATATTTTTCCCTGGGGATAGGGGATTAAGAATACTTCCCACGTATTCCCTGCGTGTCGTAGAAGGCGACTAAAAGGGGAGGGAGCAGGGGCTGGAAATCCTCCCTCTCGTCTTTTTTTTTTTTTTTTCAAAAGAAGGAACAGAGAATTGGGCCAGGTGAGGGTATTCCCTCAAAGGCCCAGTCCTCTGTTCTTAACGCTACCTTGCTAATGCGGGAAATGGCGAATAGTTTGAAAGAAAAGATATATATATATATATATATATAATATATATATATATAGTATATATAATATTAATATATATATTGCATATGAACACGCACCTCCATATAGCATACAATCTCCAAAAGCCAGGATCGAACCCGGGGAGAGAGAGAGAGAGAGAGAGAGAGAGAGAGAGAGAGAGAGAGAGAGGAGAGAGAGAGAGACAGAGAAGAGAAATCATACAACTTTTCCACTTCTCACCCGTGTTGTAGACGGGAATTTAACACGGGCCGTCGACACTATGGTGAGGATGGTGCGCTGCATTAGCCCGCCTGTGGGGGGCTGGAGGACGTGTTGGTGACGAGTCCTCGTCCAACTGGCTGTTGAGACGACCGACGTCGGTCGTTCATGACCTGAACGACATTTCTTCGCTGAACGAGCGGCTTGCATGACACACCCTCGGGTCATGCATGTACCCATGACCATCTTTGAGGATCTCTCTCCTCAGCGCTCTGCTTCCGCGTCCATCTCCTGACGTGCCCTCCTCTCTCTCTCTCTCTCTCTCTCTCTCTCTCTCTCTCTCTCTCTCTCTCTCTCTCTCTTCCTCAGCCAGCCGCCCTATCCCGTAGCCATCCCTCAACACCAATCCTCCCCTCCCCTCGCCCCCAGGGGTCAATATAATCAGGTCCCTCCGAGGTTGATGACCTTCACAAGTCACACCAGTTATGCACCACGGGAGCAGGGCAGC
Organism: Panulirus ornatus; assembly: GCF_036320965.1. Lineage (NCBI taxonomy): Eukaryota > Metazoa > Arthropoda > Malacostraca > Decapoda > Palinuridae > Panulirus > Panulirus ornatus. The sequence continues at coordinate 53,144,776 of NC_092240.1, read as the reverse complement.
AAAGGTCAAACTCTGACATTCCAAGACCATCAGGTCTTGTGTTATCTGTCCCTCCCATGTACTGTCCTCCAGCAGATAACCTCGTCATAGACCATCAGGTCTTGTGTTATCTGTCCTTCCCATGTACTGTCCTCCAGCAGATAACCTCGTCATAGCCATCAGGTCTTGTGTTATCTGTCCTTCCATGTACTGTCCATCACGACAAAAAATACCTCTTAGCACAGGTACATGGGTATCAGTCCTTCCCATGACTGTCCTCCAGCAAATAACCTGGCATAGACCATCAGTACATCTTTGTATCTGTCCTTCCCATGTCTGTCTCTCCCAGATTACCTTCTCCATAGCATCAGTCTATGTTTCTCCGTACACACACACAATACATTCCTCCGCAGATAACCTGGTCATAGACCATCAGGTCTTGTGTTATCTGTCCTTCCCATGTACTGTCCTCCAGCAGATAACCTCGTCATAGGCCATCAGGTCTTGTGTTATCTGTCCTTCCCATGTACTGTCCTCCAGCAGATAACCTGGTCATAGACCATCAGGTCTAGTGTTATCTGTCCTTCCCATGTACTGTCCTCCAGCAGATAACCTGGTCATAGACCATCAGGTCTTGTGTTATCTGTCCTTCGATGTACTTCCATCACGGATCAACAACAGAAAGATACCAGTTTACACAGTAACCAGTGGGATCCACCCACACGCTCGCCACCTCAAGAAACATCAACACAAGGACACTAGAGCCGAGCTTCGTATCAGTCCCCTCTTGCTGAGTTTCCCTTCCTCGTGTGTCTTTCTTTCTCCTAATTCTTTCTCTGCGAAGCATTCCTCTTTTACTTCCGTAAACAACAACACACATATACATATTTACCCTCCCTCTGTAAGAAACAATATTTTGGCTAAGTTAATCCTTATTTTCATATTTTTTTTCCTTTTCCAACAAGTCGGCAGCGAAGACAAGAGTGTAGTGAAGATGATAGTGTAGTGAAGATGTAGTGTAGAAGTGGTTAGCGATGGTAACCATGATTCACAGAAGTGGCCGTCCTGGGTTCGAATCCTGGGCGCGGCTGTCGACCCACAGCCAACCCAGGTGCTCCCCCTCCTCACGGGTAAGTGGCTTAGACTGGGGTACGTGTGCATACATATATAGGAGGAGTAAAGACATGGTACATATATACGGGTCAAGAGAAGGGGCAACACGAGTGTAACTCCGTAAACACACAAATACATATATACGATTTTCATTAAAGGATAAAATAAGAGATATACATCATCTTGGGAGAGGAAGGGGAATATAAAGGTCATGACGGGAATGATGTGACCTTTGACCTGACCTTTAAAGAACCCTGAAGCGACCAAAATGAACCCCCGCATTGATGCGACAGTCTCGTGGGAATGAGACCACGGCCAATGTTATTGAGAGAGAGAGAGAGAGAGAGAGAGAGAGAGAGAGAAGAGAGAGAGAGAGAGAGAGAGAGAGAGCATCTACTCTCCGTAATAGATTTCTCTTCAGACCGTACATGAGCGACGATATATCTGTTATATCGAGGGTAATCATACCCGAAGCCGCCGGGGATTGGTCAAGAGGTGACAGAAGGCATCCGCTGATTGGTCGAGAGGATGAGCGAAAGTCCTCTGATTGGGCGGGGTCAAGCGAACGTCCACTGGTTGGCTAGAGGGATGCTGGTTGGGGGAGAGGAAGGTTCCCTGATTGGGTTAGCGAAGGTTGATTGGTTGGAGGCGCATGTTGTCGAGAGCAAGGATGTGATTAGCCGAATCTCAGGGATGGATTCGGAGGAGGAGGAGGTTCTTCTACCCAGGGGTAAATCTCACACGATTCTTCACGAATCACCGACTTAAAAGATGACTCGTACATCTTGCTTTCTTAAGGTCACACTACGAGCGAGGAGTTCCCCCTCTGGCGAGGCTGGATCGACGAGTTCCGTCATAAAACTTCTCGCTTCAAAGGAGTCCATGCATGCCCTGCTACCGACCGTAGCGCAGCCTTGGAGCTGTAGAATCCCCAGAAAAAGGGGTTGTGGGGTTAAGAACAGAACCCTTCTCTGGAGGCGTAATGGGGTGAGAACTAAATAGATGGAAGAGAACTCTGTGGTCTTGGTTCATTATACATGACAACCAGAGAATAGATGCGAGTGGATGGAGCCATTCTTCGGTTAGTTCCTGCCGCTTACGCGTTATCCTTATGACGACGACCTAGCTTGAAGATACACCACACACACACACACACATGAGATCCTGACCCTGCTACTGAGTGTAGGGCAGCCCGGAGCTCAGGAACCCTCCGAATAAAGGGTTCCGGGGGTTATGGTCCCAATGTCCCGCTTGTGAAAGAGGTTCTGAGGTTGTTGAATAATAACAATAATAATAATAACAATAATATATGTGTGTGTGTGTGTGTGTGTGTGTGTGTGTGTGTGTGTGTGTGTGTGTGTGTGTGTTGTGTGGTGTGTGAATCAGTCTTCTACTCCAAATGCTTGGCTGTAAATTTGGCAAAATTGTCAGTAACCTAGTACAGAATTCGGGGCCTCTCTCTCTCTCTCTCTCTCTCTCTCTCTCTCTCTCTCTCTCTCTCTCTCTCTCTCTCTCTCTCTCTCTCCATGACACACTAAAATATATGCAAATTGTGAGAAGTATTTGTATATTCCGGGCCGCCCTTAACCCTTCCTCTTGCCAAGATGGTCTTGTCTCTCGGCATCACAAAACTTGTACACCGTCTGAATTCATGATGAAGATAATATGCCCCTGAGAAATATGACGACCTACCAACACTACTGTGTGTGTGTGGGTGAGTGTGGGTGGGTGGGCGTGTGTGTGGGTGTGTGCGTGTTGGTGAGTGTGCGTGTGGTGAGTGTGGGTGTGTGTGTGAGCGTAGGTGAGTGTGTGTGTGTGTGTGTGTGTGTCACATCACAACCACCAGAAGCAACGTGACCACAACACTGGAATATTTAAGACGAAAATATACAACTTCCTCCAACTCGGTCCCCCACAGTGCCGTCTTGAGTGGCCCAGCCGCCGACAATCCCTTCGTCATGTGTTCGAGGGAAGGGGCTTCAGCCTCCACGCTCGTCCTCGGTCAGGGAGCCACGAAAAACTCACATAAAAATCCTCGCAAATTAATCTCTATTAGGAAATCCCCGGGAAAATATAGACTGCCTTTGGTAAATCCTCTTAAGATCTGGAAATCAGTGGCGGGCGGTGGCGTATTAGTCTCCCTGGGTGGGGGAGGAAGGGAGGAGCAAGGTGGGAGGAAAACGGGCGGGAAGGGAGGATAAGAAGGCAGGAGAGAATGGGGAGGAGGAGGAGGCGATGGGATCAGCGATGAAAAGAAAACCGGTGGGAAGACGAAGAAAATGGAGATGTTATCAGAGAAAATGGGAGTCTGTGGAAGAGAGGCATTGTGTGAACAGGAGAGAGAGAGAGAGAGAGAGAGAGAGAGAGAGAGAGAGAGAGAGAGAGAGAGAGAGAGAGAGAGAGAGCACCAGGGCGGGTACATGCATCAGGGGTACAACTCCGCGCCTTGGCGGCCCCAAGTACTCCTCCCTGAACTCTACGTGTAGCGGCTGCGTCTATCCCGAGTGGATGAGGTGAGGATAGAGCAGCGAGAAGGCTCTATCCCCTTCCTCCACTATCCCCAGCCAACAACGGTCGGCAGTTGAAAAAAAGAAAAAAAAACACCCTGCATTTGTGAAGTAAGCCTGCGCGGAGGTTAAACAGGACAGAACCAAAAGGGAGGAATCAGGCTATCAAAATCTTGCTTCACTACTCCCATTTTCTGCCGGACAACAATTTATATTCTGGACGGTGATGAGAAAAAAGGAATTACTCTAAATAAATTTTTTTTTCCCTTGTGTTCATTCAGTTGTTTCCTCAACTGATGAAAAATTGGCACACGTTTTGAAGGCATCTTATAGTCTTTATAGCTAGAAAATTTGCCAGTAACTTACTCTCGTTTTCAACACATCTATTTGCAAACAAAACCTTTCCCCTAAACAAGTGTTATATCTATTTGTTTAAGATTCATCCTATTTGTTCCTGTAACTGTACTTTTTTCTGTATTTCAGAGAGGTCTTCCAGATTTACGTCGCAGAATGTATTTCAAAATTCTCAAAACCTGTATCATGTCACCGTGGAAACTGTCTAAGCGTCTGGAACCTCTCATCTCGTCAGAGATTTCTGCAAGATCTGGAATTAGTTTTGTCGCTACTCTCAGTACGTGTTCCAGTCTTTCCTCTCGTGTATTGTCGGGATCAGAACTGGAGAAAAAAAATATTCGTGCGTTGCTTCCGGAATATTTCTCATATTTTTGCACTATTTTCATTCGTTTTTGACGATTTTTATCGCTTTCCATTATTATCATTATCATCATCATTATTAATATACTCCTATGAGTCAACGGGGAAATGAAACGCGATAAGTTCCCAAGTGGACTTTCGCGTAATAATCACATCATCAGGGGAGACACAAGAGAGAAATATAAGTCAGTTGATATACATCGAAGAGACGTAGCTAGGACGCCATTTGGTAGACAAGTTATATTTCTCTCTTGTATCTCCCCTGATGATGTGACTATTACACGAAAGTGCACTAGGAAACTTATCGTGTTTCATTTTCCCGGTGGACTCATAGGAATATACTTAAGCGCATCTCATCATTCTTGACCAATCTTCACTCTTAAGACGAGGCAATTTGCTTTTAGTAATATTCCACACCTCTTCCACTGCATTAGCATTCTAGGAATTTTACCCAGTCGCCCATTCCTAGTGGGATGGAGAGAGAGAGAGAGAGAGAGAAGAGAGAGAGAGAGAGAGAGAGAGAGAGAGAGAGAGATGGGAAGACGTGGACTGGGGCACTCCTGCCATGGAATGTGAAAACAAATTGACAAGTTGGCAAATCCAATTTGGAAAGTTCACGAAAATAAACTGGAGCCTCTTTCATCCCCGGGGTAGGAAGGGCTGTTGGGCTTATGTCTTCCTTCCTCGCCAGAGTTGAAAGTGCCCCCTCCCCCCCTTTTTCCCCTTCAACTAAGCCTAGGGTAACTACAAGCCTCGCATGGGAGGACCAGGGGTCGCCCAAGCCCCATCCAAGAGTCGACCAGACCATCTAGAGGCATCCCTGACTAAGGCGAGTCTGGGTCGATTTACAGCAGTTAAGCCCCAGGGAGAGTCTAGCTAAATCAGGCTGGACGCTAGTCTAAAATTGGACTGGATCCTCTAAAATAGGACTGGATCCTCTAAAATAAACTAGATCCTGCAAAATAAGACTGGATCCTCTAAAATAAGACTGGATCCTCTAAAATAAGACTGGATCCTCTAGTCTATAGTTAGAACCAGGCAGAACGTAGGGCAGCACCCTTCTTGAATACTCCTACGATCATCTATAATACGATCTGGGGTGTGTGGAGGAGATCCGACACCATCTACAGAAGGCCTGCAGACATCAGGGATATCAATGCAGGCCCCGGGATCATCCCAGAACGTGGACCACAGGGATGAGTTCGTCCCCAGTTGGTCTGGACGTCTAACAAACGGAAATGGGACCTTGTAGAACAAACAAAGATTTGTAGTTAAAAGTGGTGGAAAAATGCGCGTGTGTGTGTGTGTGTGTGTGTGTGTGTGTGTGTGTGTGTGTGTGTGTGTGTTGTGTCATTTTAAACACCTGATTACCTAGATTCAAACCATTATCAACAATTCAAGCGTCCCTCTTTGCACACTCACTCACACCCACCCTTCGCTCCAGTAACACGAAAACCTCCAATATCGAATACGTCAAACCTTTGACTATGGCGCTTCACACACACACTCGAATACCACACCTTACACTATTGAGCATCATCATCCAAGGCCTCATACTTACACTCTACTCTGAGTTCCCTCAATAATACCATTGTACCCACGAATTCGCCCACGTAAGGCTTTGAACACCATTACTTATACAAATCCTATAATTCACAACCTTGATTATATATTCATGTATATTGTATAAGTCTCCATCATGATAATATAATTTTTTTTCCAAATACTAAGAAAAATCAAACAATCTTTCATGAGCAAAATTTCTAGTCCACATCATCAAAGACCAGAAATTCTCATTCAAATCATCCGAGATAAAAAAAAAAAAAAAGTAAAATATATATATCTAATTCACATCACCCAAAACCATAAACTCAATTAAAATAATTCATGGACGATGAAAAAAAAATTTATTTCAAATTGAATGAATATTGCCGACATTACAGACGATGACACAGACTTTCACTAATGCATCATCATCAGGCGAGCAATGTTTTCAAAACGAGGACAAAAAAAAATGCTAAAAATGCATGTAATTGCCTGAGGGTAAACCCCCCCCCCCCCTGAACCCTAACATCAACATCACGCCAATAAATGAATTACATATAAAAATTAACTGAATATTTACCAGCAAATGAAAATATACTGACCACAAAACGGCAGTTTAGAAGACAACAACACACACATCTGGTCGCGTTACAACGAAAATAAAAAATTTAAGTTTTAATTTCTAGAAGTAGGTTCAAAAACCGCAAATGACCCCTTTTAATCTACAATGACCCCAGATGAACCATAAAGACTAATTAATTTAAACAACAACCACCACTAAGTAAGCTAAAGCTGACCCCAAATAGTCTAATTTGGTCCTAAATAAACTATCATAACCCCAGATAAACCACACTGACCCCATATACACTACAAAGACCAAAGATAAACCACAATGACCTCCAGACAAACTACAGTGACCTCACCTAGTCCACAATGACCCCAGATACATAACACAGCAGCCCGACACAAACTACAACGAGTCACACATAACATGGTATATGTAAGCCTGCGTGAGAGAGAGAGAGAGAGAGAGAGAGAGAGAGAGAGAGAGAGAGAGAGAGAGAGAGAGAGAGAGAGAGAGAGAGAGAGAGAGAGAGAGAGAGAGAATCAGTATGAATCCTAGGATTAAATAGTAAAACAGCTGGATTTTTGGGGGATCACACCTTAAATACAGAACCTGATGTGTAATACATGCCCTATATATATATATATATAATATATATATATAAATATATATATATATATATATATATATATATATATATATAATGGGGATAGGGGAGAAAGAATATTCCCGCGTATTCCCTGCGCATCGTAGAAGGCGACTAAAAGGGGAGGGAGCGGGAGGATCCACAATGCTTTCCATGGTTTATCCAGGCCGCTTCACATGCCCTGGTTCAGTCCACATACAACTCGTCGACCCCTGTATACCATACTGTTCTAATTCATTCCATCCTGTACACGCCTCTCACTCCCCTGCATGACCAGGCCCTAATTACTCAAAACCTTTTCCACTCCATCCTTCCATCCCCAATATCGTGTCCCCATTCCCCTTGCTCCCTCCACTTCTGACAGATATCCTCTTCTGCAAACGCTCCTCACTCTCCACATGTCTAAAGCGTTTCACCAAACCCTCTTCTGTTCTCTCAACCACACTCTTTTGTTACCCCACCTCTCTCTTACCCTTCTATCACTCACTCGATCAAACCACCTCCCACTAAACATATATATTCCTACGAGTCCACAAGGGAAATAAAATACGATAAGATCCCAAGTGCACCTTCGTGTAATAATCACATCATCAGGCGAGATACAAGGAAGACATACAACAGTCAGCTGATAATACAACGAAGAACCATACTCATTCATTAGTCCCTCACAAAAAAACTACAAATCCCCAAAAACTAAAAAGAAAACGGGCGAAAAAAAAGAAGGAAAAAAACGAGTCTTAGAGAGAGAGCTTCTGGTGTGCTGGTGAAAAATTCAAAGAGGCGTGGTGATGGATTCGTCGTCTTGGGAATTTTGTATCTCTCCGCCGATCAGGAGTCGAGTGCTTGATCAACACAGGAAAGAACGTCTCACTAGATATTGGGGAGGTGGGCCTGTATGCTTCCTCTCACGGGGGAGTGTTTGCCCAGCCGTCGTGTTTATATTCCGAGGGTTGTTTGCCTAATAAGCTTGAGTGTCCTATAAACAGATGGTTCACCAACGTGCAGAGATTGCAGCTTTTCTCTGAGGAGGAAGAGTGAGTGTGTGTGTGTGCGAGAGAGTGAGAGTGTGTGAGAGAGAGAGAGAGTGTGAGAGAAAGAGTGTGTTGGACTTTCCCGCCCTCAGCTGGTATGGTTGTGAAGCCTTGGTGGTGTGTGCGTGTGTGCGCGCGCGTGTGTGTGTGTGTGTGTGGAGGGGAGAGAGAGAGAGAGAGAGAGAGAGAGAGAGAGAGAGAGAGAGAGAGAGAGAGAGAGAGAGAGAGAGAGAATTTCAAACACTGTAGGACCGGCTGGTCTGCTTCTCTTTATCTTTCCTCCTGATAAGACACAAGACCTCCCTCTGCTCCCTGGCCTTGGGGGGGGGGGGGGGGGGGGGGGTGTCAGGCCGTAAAGGGGGAGGGGAGAGGAGGGGGGGGTAACAGAGAAAGGGGGGTGTTTCGGGGGGAGTGGCTGGTGGTGTCTTGGGCGGGCTTGAGCGTATCAACAAAGACATAGATCAGCTTATCTGCCGCGCACTTTGTCAAGTCTGAAACACCAGACAATGGAGCAAAATGTCCCCATTTCGGCAACTCTGAAATGGGTAAATATGTGTGTGTTTGTGTGTGTGTGTGTGTGTGTGTGTGTGTGTACTGTGTTTGTACACACACACACGTATTATGATCAATACTACACAACCCCAGGACCCCTTTCGTACAACCCCTACACCTCGAAGGCTGCGCTCCAAGCAGCGGCTGGGAACGGACGGGGGGCTTTTCGAGATTCGCTTACGATGGAACCTTTTAAAACACACCCGTCACGAAGCAGGCAGATGACCTTACCAGTAGATGAAGGTGCGGGTTCTACCTAAACCTAAAATCCCTTAATAAAACTCTAAGAAATCTACCCGTGATGTAACACACAGCTCCATCGACACATGAAGATCGTATAACACTATTTTCCCGCGACACTTACCGCACGTCTTAAAGGTCTTAAGACCTATTGTGATGGAATCACCCTTACGGAATGACCGATCTCCCCGGCACCGCTGGTAACCGACGAATGACCTCGCTTGACCTCGTACGACCTTATCGCCCGGGGAAGGGGGGGGGGGGGGGGGGGGTACTGATCACAATCCACGACTGACATCACCTGCCTCTTGTCTACGTTGGAAACTTTGAAGGCATTTTCTCGGCTAAGCCACGCCCGCTCTCCTACTCTTACCACACGAGTCTCCGCGTTTCCCACCTCCTCCGCCACCGTCAGCGAGCTCGGGGAGGAACCCAGGGGTCTGCTGATGGTGGCTCTCCTCTCAACATTCCTTTGAGGGGTGGTTGGGGGAGAGGAAGGTGAGGAGCGTCCTCGACTGCACTGGATATTGGCGGTGATACAGGTCTGTCAAAGGAGGCGACTTGTCGCTCTCGGTGGACTAAGAAGTACTTCTGTTCATGGAAGCTGAGGCGGTGCGGACACTGAGCGCCCTAATCAAGTCCATCTTTAATATATATATATATATATATATATATATATATAATATATATATATATATATATATATATATATATATAATGATATACTATATAATTATATATATATATTAATATATATTAGTATATATTTTAGTGTGTGTGTTTATTATTAGGTGTCATTACACGTAGTGGTGAACATACAGCGTACTTCAAACATCTTCCCTACACACATTTCTATACCTCACTCGACACTGACGATGAGTTTCGTCATGACCCAAGAAAGGAGGAGGTCTTCCATGACGCGGGTAATCCCGAAGACGCCCCTGGTGGACCCAGGATCGATGTGTCTCATTACGCCAGCGCTTCTCGCTCGAGGGGAGAATGTCTACAGTACAGACATACGATAGATAAGTAGATGGGTTTAGATCTACCCCAGTTTACGCCACGCCTCCATGAATAGACCAATGGTAAGGAAGAAAAAAAAGGGCATGCAATCTCTTCCTCACGCCGCGGTTTGTCGGGTCATTAATAGAGTAATTAGAGCAATTAACCCCTAATGGGAGATAATGAACAACTGGATCGGCAGTTATGTGGCTTCCTTGTCCGGAACTCGAACCCGGGTAGGCGAGATTCGTGGGTCATAATGCGAGAGAGAGAGAGAGAGAGAGAGAGAGAGAGAGAGAGAGAGAGAGAGAGAGAGAGAGAGAGAAGAGAGAAAAAAACGACTGACTTATTCCTAGACACCAAACCTAGATTCTCTAATTTGGTACAAATTAAAAATCATTTCTTGTCTTAATTTCTTCAGCATGGCGTAAAATTCCCAGGCACGTCGGTACGACCCCCCTTGAGGAGTGAGCACGACGGTACAACCCTTGAGTTCGACGGTCCGACCCTTAGTATGACAGCACGACCCTCGAGTACGACAGCACGACCCTTGAGTAAGACAGCACGACCCTTGAGTTCGACGGTCCGACACTTGAACACGAAGTTCCGACCCTTGAGTCCGACGGTCCGACACTTGAGCATGATGGCCTGGCCTTTGACCTTGACCCCTTTAGGGTCGGATGAAAGGCCGAGGCACCCAAAGACCGTACCGTTATGCTCGAGGGTCGTACGTACCTTCGTGCTATATAAATAAAAAACAGGTCGTACCGTCGTGTTCAAGACTCGTCACGTCGTTGACGACCCATCCCGCCGCCCCCGTGCGACCACCGGCTACGTCCCCCGTCGTAAGCCAGCGGGTCGAGAACAACTTTCCCAACCTCGCCAGAAGCTGTACTTCCAGCTGGAGTGCTCTCGGCTGGCTGGCCAGGGAAACATGCCGGAGCTGTTGCCTCCTGGCGCACCCCGAGGTGCCGCCCCCCTCGCCTGTCGTCAAACATGTCAACGAGAGAATATCATAAGTCGGCGGAGGGACGCTGGACATCCACCAGACCCAAAAGCTTATTTGCTGCTGCCTCCCCAGGGAAAATGAGAAACGTCATGCGGTTGATGGGCCGTGCAGATCGTATTGTTAACCCTCCCTCACCAGCCAGTTTACCTGCGTCTCCTCCAGGTGCTTCGGCGCTGCGTTCGATGGTTCAGGAAATCGCCAGGGGAAGGCCACTTAAAATAGTTAGGGCAGAGTGGGAGTGCTGTGTGTGTACCACATTTTGCGTGAAGAGCATAGCGACTGCAGGAGACCTGGTATGATCTATGATATATTTAGTGGGGAAAAAAAGAGGACGTTTAGATGGTGGGGACATTTGCTTCAGACTGCCGTTTAAGACTCGTGTCATGGCTCAATGTTCACTGCAGTTCCTTTCTTCTATTTCTTGCTCGGGGCGCCTTTCACAGACACGCGTCCTTAACGGGAGAGGGAGGAGGATAATCTAATAGTTTTCTGGGATGGGGGAAAACGAAAAAAGGGAGAGAGAGAGAGAGAGAGAGAGAGAGAGAGAGAGAGAGAGAGAGAGAGAGAGAGAGAGAGAGAGAGAGAGAGAGAGAGAGTTGCTTGGAGAAATACGATTTGTTTCGAAAATAAAGGATGGGGAACAGAGAGTGAATAAAGCAGGAGATAATGAGGCGAAAGACAAGTGCGTGGAGTACTGAGCGAGATGTTACGACACGCCTGGCAGACTTACGTTTAATAGGACTGCAAAATCGGCGACCTGACCACGGAGGGCGTGAGATGGCTCCGGACACCACCTCAACACTCGTAGGTCGGGTTACGTCTTGGCTTTATCCATATTGTTTACGATAACGACTCGAGCAAACGGTACGACACCTTGTAGAGGAGGGAACGACCCTTCAGGAAGGCAGTACGACCTCTGAGCAAGATAGTACGACTCCTGAGTAAGATAGTGAGGCCCTTGAACGCGACGGTACGACCCCGAGGGCGACGCTACGACCCCTTGAATGAGACAATACGACCCCTAGGTTCGACGGCCTCGTTTTCGAAGTGATCCTTAGCGGTCAGGTCCACAGTACGACCATCATACCCAAGGATCGTGCCGTCGTGCTCAAGGGTCGTACCGTCTTGCTCAAGGATCGCACCGTCGTGCTCAAGGGTCGTGCCGTCGTGCTCAAGGGTCTCACCGTCATGCTCAAGGGTCGTGCCGTCATGCTCAAGGGTCGTATCGTCTTGTCAACAATCGTACCGTCGTACCCTAGGGTCGTACCGTCGTGCCCAACGATCGTACCGTCGTGTTCAACGAGTTCAGAGACCACTGTTCAAAGTAACCCACCCTGTTAACATTACCATACAAATCAATATAACACCCCCCCCCCTCCTGGGCCAATGTAAGAATTTAACCCAGATTTAACATCTATCAACGAAACATCTATTCACACCATAGCAACGGCGAGAAATAGCGACAGCTCCCATTCCAATTACTGCTACAAGTGAAACAATAAATAACGTGAATAGAAACTTTATTTTCTGAAAGTTTTTAAAAAGCGTCGAGATTAATGGCTCGTACTCGGCAAACTTATTTGGAGGTTCAACGAGCTATGAGTGACCTCGTTAATCATACGTGACATTGAACTGGCTTTATTAAAAGACATTAGCCGGTCAACGTGGCTGGGTAATGCGAAAGGAAGAGAAGAGAGTTACGGCAATAACACAGTCGTGCATGAATGACTAAAGAAAAAATATGTAGAAAATTATAAAGACATTTAATGATGAATGAAAACGCGGACACACCTTATAAAACAGCAAGAAAAAAAAACCATTTATCTGAAAATAAAAAAGCTCAATATAATAATAAATAATAATACCTTTTTTACTAGGTCTTCGAGGCTGCGCTCCTTACAGATGCAGGGTGTGTGTGTGTGTGATCCCACACTGTTCTCTATGCCAAGTTTAATCAAAATCCACTTTTCTTCTTGAGAGTCTGCTCGTGTCTACAAATCTACAAAAAGCAAACATTGTGGTTTTTTTTCACGATATTTGTACAAGGATTGACAGTAGAGTTTGTAATACCAGTACAACATATGACAAGGGCCGCATCTCTTATGGTAAACCGCTGGTAAATTGGCTTGTAAATCTCTCTGGAGAGAGAGAGAGAGAGAGAGGAGAGAAGAGAGAGAGAGAGAGAGAGAGAGAATCCGTCTCCCTTTCCAGCGATGCATTGCACCGCCTCCGCTCTCGTGTTACGCACCACACCAACAACAGTAGACACAATACCCCGCCGCCCCCCGAGCTGGTCCCACAACCCCGTCACCCCCGTCACTCCCGTCACCCCATCACCCCAGCCACCTCATCACCCCCGTCACCCCATCACTCCCGTCACCTCATCACCCCGTCACCTCATCACCCCGTCACCCCATCACCCCCGTCACCCCAGTCACCCCATCACCCCCGTCACCCCATCACCCCGTCACCCCAGTCACCCCATCACTCCCGTCACCCCATCACCCCCGTCACTCCGTCTTGGCCACAGTAATATAGGTCTGGCTTAATGTCCCCAGCGCGCGTCACTACGAGAAGAAAAATCACACGTCCTGTGTGTGTGTGTGAGTGTGTGTGTGTGTGTGTGTGAGTGTGTGTGTGTGTTTAAGTGGGACCTGAACGTGATAAATGCTCGGGGTCTTAACCCCCCCCCCCCCCCCGACCCACCTCATCCTCTCAAAAAAAAAAAAAAAAAAAAAAAAATTACACCAAACGCCGCACTTCACAGTCAAATGGATCACATGGTTACTGGTCCTCTGCTGGGACTCTCTCTCTCTCTCCTCTCTCTCTCTCTCTCTCTCTCTCTCTCTCTCTCTCTCGGGGGTTCTAACGCTTGAGAACAAATCACGGGAGATTTGTCCTTCTGGGTTTAGGGGGACGATGTTTTAACGTCCGAGCTCCACCACACCACACCCACCCCCTCATTCAACCCACCCGCCCACCCTCACCACCAACCCACCCTCACAACCCACCCAAGAAGGGGGGGAAAAAAAAAAGAACGCTCGACTGAAGCGACAAACGCTAACCAATTAGCAGGATTGTAATTGCTTTTCCTTCCTCCATCCCTCCTTGTAAATTCATTATTGTTGTTTGCCTTTTAAAGTGGGGTTGAGGCGAGACAGGGAACTTTTGCAATATACGCCCGCGCCAAATATTACCACTGGGGAAAATCTTGCCTCTTGGGGATCCGCAGTTTTTTTTTTTTTTTTTTTGGGGGGTGGGGAGGAGGGGCGTTTTTTCTTCTTTTTATGGGAGTTGTACTAAGGGGATGGGGAGGGAGGGGTGTGGGTTGCAATGGGGAGGGAGGGAGGAGGGAAGGTCTTATCCGGCTGACGAATTGCCCTGGAGGGCTAGGAGGGAGGGGCATAGGGAGGGTAACAAGGGAGTAAGGGAGGAGCACAGGGGGAGTAGGGACGGGGAGGGAGGAGGGAGGGAGCACAGGGGAAGGAGGGGGGCAAGAACGAAGGGAGAGGAAGGTGCAGGGAGGGTAAGAGGAGAGAGAGAGAGAGAGAGAGAGAGAGAGAGAGAGAGAGAGAGAGGAGAGAGAGAGAGAGAGAGAGAGAGAGAGAAGATGGAAGGAGTCAGCCAGTGAAGGAGAGATAGATGGAGCACGTCAGCCAGGCAGGGAGAGAGAGAGGTGGACTTGGTCAGCCAGTCATGGTCACAACGAGAGGGAGGACCAGCAAGAGGGAGTATGTATGGAATGGACAGAATAAACATTCAAGATTGGGAATAAGAAGGATTCTCTCCCATCTCCTAATCCCTTTTTAATCTCTCCATAAAACCAATGCAACCAATCCTCAACTTCCAATCCTATTCATTCTCACGCCCACGACTCAACGCTTTCCACTCTTTTTCCTGATCGCTTTAACGATGATCAATCTTTTTCTCGTACTGAACATAGATTTCATCTCTTCGCAGCTGTGCATCACAGCTGTTCATCATCAGCTTTGCATCATCAGCTGTGCATCATCGTCATTCCCTTCACACGCACGGAGACACAGTGCACTAAAGTGTGTCTATATACGAACTATCGCACTTTTATAAGTAATGCACTTTACACACATCGACGGAGGAGTGATATGCAAGCGTAAACATCACACACCTGTTGTACCCCAAATATTTGGCAACGCCGAGAATTTTGTTTGTATATTTGTAACGCGCATGTTAAGTGTCGAGGCCAAATCCTTTCGTATATAAATTTCCCCACGCATACATTCACAAAAAAACAAAAAAAATATTCCATAAACAAGCACACTGCTGAGTAAATAAACAGCTAAACTATGACTGCATATCAATAACTGTATTACTGTACCTCAGTCCACATTCAACAGTCCATCACTTGATTATAACTTTAATGTTCGACTTATTATGGCTAAGTACACAGGGTGGACACATCATCTGGTATTTCCCCGGTTAAAACATTCCTGTACATTTCCCACCTCACTATCCACATCTCCCTCACTCCCGTGCTTGTCCAAAGCATGGGAATACTCAGCCTCTTCCTTAATCTTATGGGTTACTCTCGTTATGATGAGGGGTAACTAGTTACTATTGTGATCTCCCCAGTTCTGTATCATCTCAAATGTGTATGTAGTACTTTCAATCCGAATGGCTGCTCAAATTGAATACACCTCTCATAATGATTATCATTATCCTTAATACTAATATTATCATCACACACACACACACACACACACACATTTCATAGCTCATAAGAAGAAGTTACGAACGAAGAGAGAAAAAAAAATTTACATGATAACTGTAAAGGTAGAAAGGGAGGGAATGACGAGGAGTGGAGACACACAGGGAGAGAAATAGAAAAAAAAAAAGCCGAGGAGATAGAGGGAAAGGGGAGCAGGAGGGGAGACGAGAACAAAACAAGAACTGGGGAGAATGTGGTAAGCTGGGAGGAGCGAGGGAGTCTGGACGTAATTATGGGCGAGGAGCTGAGCTGGGAGGGGTCTCAGAGGCAAGGCAGTGGGGGGGGGGAAGAGAGCTGGGACGGGAAGAGATACTAACACGAGGGGAGAACACGGAGGAAATGGATATAACGAGAGAGGAGAGAAGAGAGAGAGAGAGAGAGAGAGAGAGAGAGAGAGAGAGAGAGAGAGAGAGAGAGAGACGCTCACAGTTGACTTGTCTCTGACCTAGCAAGATACAGCCAGTCGTCTGTCTCCGTCTCTCTCTCTCTCTCTCTCTCTCTCTCTCTCTCTCTCTCTCTCTCTGCAACCCCCATTTCCATACGAGACCCTCCGTGTCTTACGTCTTCTGGCTGATCTATCCAATCTCTCGACCCTCCTATCCGGGACGCTCCCATGCCTCATTCTACCATTTCCATTTCCAACTTTATCTGTATCGAGAATTTATTCAGGTTACGCTGGCGGACAGGGCCTGGGACGCCATGAACTATCAGAGTTTATTCACCAATGACTTACCCAGAGTCCGGACAAGAGAGGGAACCATAACTCCCCACCGAACCTTCGTGGTATTAAGAAGGATAAAAAAAAAGAGAAAAAAAAAATATTCCCATAATTCTCGTCAGACAAGCGAGCAATTTTAGGGAAGAGGGTGGGGGGGTGCGTGGTAGAATGGATGGCTAGCAATTCCGTTCTACTGTATAGACAGAAGACCGCTTCTTTTTCGAAACTGAATTGATGTACATTATAGAAGGACTGAAGGGCAAACATTCACTCCCTTCGGAAGGTCATGACGTCAAGCGTTCTCCCAGCGACACTGTAGTAATAACCTCTGCCGACCACTGGATAGTAACGCAGAACTACGCAATCGTACAACGCAATCGTGTCCAACACAAATTTGCAGACGTGTATGACAGACGAATACACACAGGAAAATAACTCTGTACCAACTTGAAGACCTGTTGGTCATGCAGCTCAAAATTTCTTGCAGGACTCGCTTAAAATTACCTGAAGACCTCTTGGCCAAGCCATTGAAGATTCCTTTCAGAACTTTGCGAAATCTTGAAGACCTATTGGCCAAGCAGTTGAAAATTACTTGCAAGCACCTTGTAAGAAGACCTCTTGGCCAAGCAGTGACACTACACACTTCTTGCAGAACCAACCTTAAGATCTTTCGTCCTGCTCTTGTAGAACTCTATAAGAACTCGAGGGCTTCATGGTCATGTAGCGTTCTACGATTCCATCACCCCGCGCTCCAAAGGGAAAAATCGCGCAGGGTATGTCATAGTCCATTGAGAACATAAGGCGAAGTGAGCGTCAAGCTCTGTTGACACTTCAACGCGACAGCCACGTCCAACTTCACTTCCTGGAGATCCCGATCTCGAAGTCATTTCTTAAAGAGTTTTAGAGGATGGTTTTCGAATCTCCCGCGCTCTGTCCATCATCTCCTTCCACACTTCCTTCCTCCATCACACTACCTACTCCATCGCGCTAATTTCACACTGCTACTTGCCAGCGACTGGATCCAAGCTGATGGAGCCATTTTCTTGGTCACACCATTCGAATGGATTTCGATCGCTTGCCCAATACAGCCGCGTTCAAATGGCAATAGACACTTTCCTCCTCACGGCCGCGTTCTAATGTCAAGCGATCCTCTTCCCCCGGCATGGCCGCGTTCAGTTCAATACACTCTCCGTCCACCAGACATAAAAAAATTACCGCGACACCAAAAAAGCCAAAAATTTATATATATACCACGTCACATGGTGATGGGCAACGAAAAAAAAAACTCATTAATATCCGATCTCTCGCACAGGAATAAACGAAGTGCATTTTTTATTCTTTTTTTGTGTGGGGGAGGGGAGGGCTAGGGGGGGGACTGAATGAAAGGAAAAAAAAAAAAAAGACGTGGAACTGTGTCAGATTATAATGATCCTGTCAACACAACTGGTGAAGACGGGGTTGGCAGACGGGATCATGGGAAAGAGGTGGAGGGGGGGTTGGGGGTTAAGATGACGTCATTAGGAGAGGGAGGAAATGATGATCGCCAACACAGATGCTCATTATGTGTCGGTTATGATCTGTCTGAATACGGGGAACTTTCTTCTTGTGTAGTGTGAAGAAGGGAAAGACCTGTAGCCTATCATCCTTTTAAAAAGAAGAAGAAGAAGGAGGACGATAAGCAGAAATGTTTACATATTTTACACCATCTAAGATACAAATGTCTCAAATGCTAAAGGACAAAGAGTAGACACACACACACACACACAACAGACACACACACACACACAACACACTTAGGATTACAAGAATGGAGTTACAGGGTAAGGCGAGAGGGCTAAAATACATGTCTGCCATGAAAGAGAGGAAGAGGAAGTGGTCGACCTGATCACGACTTTCAAAGTTACAAGCCGATCTGAGAACATGAACTGTGAACAGTTTTCTCAGAGAGACGAGACAGTAGAACAACCAGAGGCTGCAACGTGGAACATAACGAGTCAAATTAGTGTACGTACGGTTTAAAAGTGGTGGACGAATGTAACAAAACGGACTGATGGAACTGTGGCCGTGGACAGCATACGTAAGTTTAAAATGTTGTGTGATAGTAGGGAATGTTCAAGTGATGGGGGGGGGGGGGCGCACCGCCCCCCCACACACGAGTGTACAGACCTCCCTCCACGTACAGTACAAACAGGTAATTACATACACAAACAGATAAACCAACAACACACACACACACACACACACACGAGAGGGGGTCCCCCATGAGTGCTGCAACACTCCCCCTTTACTGAACGAGGTGGTAAATCACACACACACACACACACACACACACACACACACACACAACACACACACACACACACACACCAACATATCTCTCCCGTCACGTAATTTTGGCAAAACGATTGCAGTTTGGCCTTGCAATTAGTTTTCATTTGCAGTTTTGCAATATGCGCCGTGGTTGACGGCAAATGTACTAGACTGTAACTCTGCAAGTCTATGTTATTATTACCAACTATTTTATTGCATTGCACTGTAAATGCTTTTAATTTGCGGGACGTACAAAGAAAAATGGACATGAATATTTTTCCCTCCTCTTTTTTTTTTATTTCAAAAATGTGATTTTTTTTTTGGGGGGGGGGTTTATTGGATTTATGATTTCTTGTTCTGTGTCTTTTTTTTCAATATTCTCTTCTTTCTCTTTATATTTCTTTTGTTCTTTGTCAGTTAATGAAGAATCTACAGCCATCGGCATATGCTACTATCGATTTTCTTTCCGGTAGATACGTAGATGAAAGAAAAAAAGATATTTGATTTACTTTCATTTTCGATTAATTGTGACCTTTGCGACATCTGGGTCAAGAGACGTCGAGGGATCAGTTGTCTGTGTCTGTCTGTCTGTCTTCCTGTATTCCCAGGAGCAATGAGGTCACCAGTTCACTGCAAAATTCACCGTTTGTTACCCAATGGAACTGATGTAATTCTGCCGATTCTGCTTCCCATTTCCTTTTCCACATGTAAACACATCACTGCCTAGACTCGCTCTCTATTCACCATACCTACAAACCATGTTCAATCGCATGGTGGATTTTCATGCATTTCCAGCAACTGTTCATGCAGTGTGTGTGCAGCAGTCAACGCTGCTGTATTTGTTCAAAAACACGCTGCATTTTCCTCTCCTGTTGAAACTGTTCGCATCAGTCTGTCCACCTGCCTTAATTTGTTTATGTTTTGTATGCAAAGCCAAAACATTATGAAACGCTACAGACGCTCGCAAAACACACCTGAGGTTTGTCGTTTCTTCAAAACGCAAGGCATGTAGCCTTGATCACTGACCGTTCAGTCATACTGCTTTGGGTACTGACTGTTCAGTCACAGAGCCTTGGTTACCGACTGTTCAGTCATACTGCTTTGTTTACTGTACATTCAGTCACAAAGCTCTGGTTACTGACTGCTCAATCAAACAGCTCTGTTACTGATTGTTCAGTCATACAGATTCTAGCGTATGGTTCCAGCCGTCCAGGCAAAGGCCTCTGACCTATGGTTCCAGTCGTCCAGGCAAAGGCCTTTGACGTATGGTTCCAGGCGTCCAGGCAAAGAGCTCTGACGTATGGTTCCAGGCGTCCAGGCAAAGAGCTCTGACGTATGGTTCCAGGCGTCCAGGCAAAGAGCTCTGACGTATGGTTCCAGCCGTCCAGGCAAAGGCCTCTGACGTATGGTTCCAGCCGTCCAGACGGGGCAAACGACGCCTCCGGGACGCGTTTCCTGGTGCGTCCTGAGGGACTGGAGTCTCATTCTGTTTGTCTGTAATGTTGTTATCGGCTACAAACCCTCAGGGAACGAGTGTGTCATTTACCTCCGTTTGTCTGCGTCGCCGACAGATGGCCCATCGAGCAGCGACTCGCAGAAAACGGGGGCACTTGGGTGAATGGCTAACTACTGTAAAAAGTCGTTAGGGTGGAGGAGCAGCAGTCGGGGGGTAAAAGGGGGAGGTCAGACTAGATCAAGACTGGTGGGTTATTCCAGTGGTCGGGAGAGAGAGAGGGGTCGGACCCCATAAGAGCTAAGTGAAACGGTGTCAAGTGACACGATCAACGTAGTTTTAATCTCTCTCTCTCTCTCTCTCTCTCTCTCTCTCTCTCTCTCTCTCTCTCTCTCTCTCTCTCTCTCTCTCCACACACACACACACAATCACTGAGAGTATGTGTGAGCGGCACTTACCAAGCCCTCGTAAAGCTCACATGTGTACGTGCCGCTGTATGCACGTGTGTGTACCTTGCCATACACGTCCCATGTGTAGGACAGCGTGACCCTGGGAGCGGCCATACAATATCCACACCGGGGTACACTGGCTGTGTCCTACGCACGGATGGTCCGCGTTGTTCATTTGTCTATACATGAATAAATATCTGTCACTGAACAAATTAAAAGTCCGGAGAGAGAAATATATATATATATATATATATATATATAATATATATATATATATATATATATATATATATATATATATATATATATACGAACAAAGTGCATAGGAACGCGCACCTTCATAGAACATACAAACCTCCAACAGCCAGGATCAAACCCGGGATCCCTGTGCCACCACATACACACACAATATATATATATATATATAATATATATATATATATATATATATATTATATATATATATGTTTACTTGAGGTTTACCGTGTGGGTTTACCTGATAGAGGAGGTTTTCCCTGTATAAGAAAGATTTTCCCATTCTTCACCGTAGCGTTTTTCGTGGCCATCAAAGCAACTTCACCGTGTCTGAGAAACTAACTTACAATTCTCCTTTAGTTAGAAAACTAAAACTTTTTTTTCTAAGTTTAGTAAAATAAAAGAAATTATGAAGTAAAATACTTATACTTTATACTTATAATGAGCCTTCTTGCCCCGTTATACGACTTTTTAATCCATAACCAGCAAAAGTATTTACTTACATCGATGAAGTCAAAGTATATAACATTTTTGTATTCTTCATTTTCCTGCTTCTTCATATGGCGACATTATACTTTGACCTATGACCTGAATAGACTTGTGTTCTTGAGGTCTGAGCCATTACGACCCCATGTTGCGACCTCTGAACAACTTCATCATCTCGACCTTTGACCTCTACGAACCCATCTTCTCGACTTTGACCTCTTCGGCCCAATCTTCTAAACCCCTTACGGACTCATCTCAATGACCTCTGACCTCTTTCGGCTCAACTTCTTGCCCCTTAAAGACTCATCCTCTCGACCTTTGACCTCTTCGAACTCGTCTTCTTGACCTTTGACCCCGTAAGGACTCTTCTTGACCTCTGACCCCTTTACGAACTCGTCTCCTTGACCTCTGGCCCCTTCAGGCTCATCTCGACCTTCAAACCACCTTGTGACCAACTCAACCACGCTCCTCCTCTACCCACATTCTACCACGGCTTTAATTAGTCACTTGAATCAGTCCCTCTAATTAGCTCCTTCTCCCTTCATTAAGTTAGCGAGCATTCCATCAATCTTCTAACTTCTAGCTCGCCTACAGACTACATCATCTATATATCTAAAGAATCGGTGGGCCACAAACATATGTTTTCACCCAACTTCTATTATTTTCACGCGACTATGGAGCCTATGTTTACTTTGTAATACATTCAGTTGAGTAAGGGGCCCTTGTTTACCTTCTAATATTTTCAAGTGAGCATGAAGCCTTTGCTAACCTTCCAATATTTCCAACTTAGTATGGGGCCCCTTTGTTTACCTTCTAATACTTCTATATCACAGTGAAATCTCTGTTTATCTCTTAATACTTTCAAGGGAACATGAAGCCTCTTCTTACCTTATAATATGTTCAACTGGGTATGAAGCCACTACTTACCTTTTTAATGTTTTCAAGTGAATATGGAGCCTCTGCT